>NW_006921634.1:15866923-15884560 GCF_000298275.1 Orycteropus afer afer
AAAAAAAAAAAAAAAAAGAAAGAAAGAAAGAAATTTGAGCTGGATTCATAAGAGGACATAAAATTAGGGATATCATTGCTGATGTCAGATGGATCTTGGCTGAAAGCAAAAAACACCAGAAAAATGTTTACCTGTGTTTTATGGACTATACAAAAGCAACAGACTATGTGGATCATAACACATGATGGATAGCACCACAAAGAATGAGAATTTCAGAACACTTAATTGTGTTCATGAGGAACCTGCACATAGACCAAGAGGCAGTGGTTCATTCCAAACAACCAAAACCAAACGCACTGCTGTGGCATCGGATCTGACTCATAGAAACCCCTCCTTGGGTTTCCAAGGTGGTATCACTAAGGAAGTAGATTGCCCAACCTTCCTTCAGAAGTGTGGCTGGTGGGTTTGAACCATCAGCCTTCTGGTTAGCAGTGCATATGCATATGAAACAACCTTGCTTGCTAAAAGTAAAGGGAGGACTTAAAGCACTTACTGATGGAGATAAAAGACTACAGTTTTCAGTACGGATTACACCTCAACTTAAAGTAAGCAAAAATCTTCACTACTGGACCAATAAACAACATCATGAGAAGTGGAGAAAAGGTTGCAGTTGTCAAGGATTTCATTTCACTTGGATCCACAATTAATGCCTGTAGAAGCAGCAGTCAAGAAATCAAACAATATATTTCACTGGGAAAATCTGTTGCAAAAGACCTCTTTAAAGCATTAAAAAGGAGGATGTCACTTTGAAGACTAAGGTGCAGCTAATCCAAGCCATGGTCTTTTCAATAGCTTCATATAGACAGGAGAGCTGGACAATGAATAAGCAATACAGCAGAAGAATTGATACATTTGAATGGTGGTGTTGGTGAATACTGAATATACCATGGACTTCTAGAAGAACAAATCTGTACTGGAGAGAGTACAGCCAGAATGTTCTCTAGAAGCAAGAATGGCCAGACTTCATCTCTCATACTCAGATCATGTTATCAGAAGGGACCAGTCCGTGGAAAAGGGTATCTTGCTTAGTAAAGTAGAGTATCAGCAAAAAAGAGGAAGACCTTCAAAGAGAAGGATTCACATGGTAGCTGAGACAAAGGGCTCAAGCATAGCAACAACTGTGAAAATGGTGCAGGACCAGGCAATATTTCATTCTATTATACACAGGATCATGATTAGTTGGAAATGAGTCAATAACACCTGACAATAACAACAACATTAAAGAACCAATTAAACAAAATGAAGTTAAATGTCTCAAAGCAGTAATATTTTTTGAACCATGTAGTGGTCATCAGCATGTCCTCTGCCTTGGAAAGGCATTTTGGTAGAACAGTTTGGTCGTGGAGTAGAATTTGTTTTGAAGCACAGATCTGTGACTTATTAAGAATGTAATCTTGAGCAAGTAACTTAATTTCTCTTAGCTATATTTTCAGCAACTGTGGAGAAGGAACAAGAATATCAACTTTGCAGATTTGTTTTAATTAAATCAAGTAAAACCCATTGCTATTGAGCTGATTCTGACTCATAGCTACTCTATAGGACAGAGGAGAACTGCCTCCAAAGGGTTTCCAAGATTGTAAATCCTTATAGGAGCAAAGTGTCATATCTTTCTTCCATGGAAAGTCTGGTGGATTTGAACCACTGACCTTTCAGTTAGCAGCTGAATGCTTAACCACCATGCCATCAGGGCTCTTTTTGTTTTAATAACAAGGAAAAAATTTTAAACACCACATTAAAGTTGCTTAGCTTTAGAATTTTCATAATTTGGTGATTAACTGGATGGAAAGGAGGAGATAGAAAGATTGGAATAACATCCATATTTCTGACTTAGACTTAAAGGGTGAGTAAGAATTAGTTTTTCATGTGGAAGCTCAGAGTTCAATTCCCAGACAATGCACCTCATGTGCAAACAGAACCTGTCAGTGGAGGCTTGTGTGTAGCTGTGATTCTGAACAGGTTTCAGTGGAGCCTCGAGATAAAAATGACCAGGAAGAAAGGCCTGGGGACCTACTTCAGGAAATCAGCCAATGGAAACCTTATGATGAATTATAACAGTCTGATCGGCAACCTATTATGGGGATGGGGCAGGACTAGGCAGTGTTTGTTCTCTTGTGCATGGAATCACTATCAGTCAGGGGCCAACTACATGGCAGCTAGCAATAAGAAGAATTAGGTAAAGTTTGGGTGAAGGGGAAGATAATATTCTAGAAAGAAGCATGCCCAAACGTCAGGAGGTGGGAGAGAGCATAACATGCTCTTCAACCTCAAGGTTGTTTATTATGCCTGAAAGTCAAATGCACCAGGGTTGCTAGAGAAAAACGTGGGAGGAAAATAATAGACCAGTCATGAAAGGCCTTTTGAAATTGGATGCAATGTTTTGACTTTATCCTAAGGGAGATGGGCATTAAATTGAGAGCAACAGAATCAGATTTGGAGTGGAAGGGAGCCAAGGACAGGAGACACATCTACAAGTTAAGACTATGGCTATAACCCACGTGAGAGAAAATAGTGGCCTCAACTAAGGTAGCTGCAGTGAGTACGAAGAGAGCTAGGATTAGGGCAGCTGTTTCTGTTCTGTACCCTGTAACCCACTGCACTCATTACATTTTCATTAATTAAACATGGAATATGTAGACATTAATTAGACATGGAATATGTAGACATGTCTAATTAATGAAAATGTTTCCTCCAACAGGAGAAGACCACCATTGTCTTCATAAAAGCCTTATATGATTGCCAGTTTCCATGTGAAATTGTATTAAATACAGAACATTAAGTAAAATGTGACATACTTTCTTCTCTTTGAAGCAAAAACATAAATTTGGGTATGCCTTAGTTTCCTTTCTCCTTTTTAAAGTCAAGACCAATATGTGTGGTTTGGGGGAAGTTTTTTGAGTGAATATGTGTGTTATTCTAAAATAACTCTTTAGTTGCATACATAAATCATTTCAGAGTCTTTTAAGTATCAAAAGATGATTTAATTAAGTAGGCTTAGCTCCCAAACTAGTTGCCCTTGACATGCAATGGTTAAGTGCTGAGCTACTAACCAAAAGATTGGCAGTTCCAACTCATCAACAGCTCTGCAAAAGGAAAAATCTGGTAATCTGTGCTTGTAAAGACAACCTAGGAAACCCTATGGGGAAGTTCTACCCTGTCATATAGGGTCACTGTGAGTCAGAATCAACTCAATGGCATAAAACAATAGCTCTCAAACTGTTCTTAGTTGCTGTCAGGTCAATTCCAACTCAAGGTGACCCCATGTGTACAGAGTAGAATTGCTCCACAAGGGTTTTCAAGGCTGTGACCTTTTGGAAGGAGATCTCCCTGCCTGTCTCCCAGGTGCCTCTGAATACATTCAAATCACCAACCTTCTGACTAGTAGTCCAGGGCTTAATTATTTGTGCCACTCAGAGACTCCAGCTCCCAAACTACAGGGGATGTATTGTTGCTAAAAGGGCACGAAGGCAGCATCTTCTGACCTCATCTAATATTTCACAAGAGGAAGACAAAATCACCATGAACAGCACAAAGCTTATTCCACCCTCCAGCCTTTGACCAATTCTGACACCAACAAACCCTCCCACAGCATTCACTACTGCTCTGCTGTGTTCGATAATTTGTTGCAATGGTCACACAGAACTCACAGACAATACTCACTATTATGGGGTTTATTAAGGAAGTAACAGGCTACAATTCAAGTTCAAGAATACACTCAGGATACAATTCCTCAATCAGAACAATCTCCCCGCTGCTGTGTCCTCAGACACGCCTCACTGGCTCTTGGCCTCTCAGCCTGGCCTCTGCCTGCTTGGGCAAATGTTACAAAGCTCTTTTAGCTCTGCTGATAGGTAAAACTAGGTGCACCTCACTCCTCCAGCAAGCCTCTGCCCAAGGGCACTCAGCTTTCTTGCTCCGTGGGCCAGGTAAGCCTACCACTCAGTCTCATGCCTCTTGGTTTCCACTGCTGCTGTCTCTCTGCCAGGGCATCTCTCTGCCAGGGCATCTCTGCCAAGGAGGTCCAGAACCGGGCTCTCGGGTCATATTCTACTTCACCTCCAGCTCTTCTCTCTTGGTGACAGGAAGATACCCTCTCCTCCCTCCAGAAGGGCTCATTTTAAGCCTGGCAGAGTGACAAAACTAACCAATCTCAACATCAGAGTTCTGCACACCTTATTTGCATGGTCCCACCCAGTAGTCTGGTGCGAGTTACAAAGACTATGGCTAGAAAAGCCATACCCAGTAATTCACCGCACTGCATTTGTTGGAAATATAACTGATAAGATCATGTGATGAAAAGGCTACAATTTCAGAAGATATTGTGTAAGTACAAAGCTGTGTAGTACTTTAAAAAGCATAGTAATAACACTAGAAAAAACATTCTTAGCAATATGGAAGAAATTTTAATTATTTATCATTTTTCAAGAATAAAAATAATTTCTTCTTTTTGTTTTTCATGCTACACAGCATTTTATTTCCCTCTGAAATTTGCACTTCTCTTGAAAATGTCAAATGGGTTTTCTCAGGTCTGCAAGGCTCTGTGTTAAATATGCTTTTTAAAATTACTTTCAAGTTTAAAAAACAACACTTGAAATTGCTATATTGAATTGAAATAGAAGCCTCTTAGGACCCTTAAAAAATTTATGAAGCAAGTCTTTTGCTTTATCATTTTAAGCTCATAATGATTTTACTGTGAAAGCAAGTGTTCTTATATTAAGAAGACTGAGAGTAAACTATTTCACAATTTACATTTTTTGATGACCAAGTCTGAATACAATATATTAGGCTAATAGGATCTATGTGCATATGCGATGTAGTATGTGTGTGTGTGTGATATGTTTAATTCTTTCCATGGACATTTTGCAGCTTTTACAAGAACAATGAAACACAACTTGAAACTTACTAATTAACATCAAGAAATTTTTTCTGTGCAAAAGGATAAGTTTTCAAATGAAGTAAATAGTTTCTCCTTTTAAGTATTTTCAGTTTTTTTGTTTGTTTGTTTGTTTGTTTGTTTAAATCCCTACCACCTCAAATCCCTACTGAATGTGATGGAAAATAAAGTATCCTTATCTTTATCTATATCTATATCCATATATATAAAGCCAAAAAAACCAAACTCACTGCCTTCAAGTCAATTAGACTCATTGTGACCCCTCCTTGAATTTCTAAGGTGGCATCTCTATGGAAGTAGATTGCCCAACCTTCCTTCCAAGGAGTGGCTGGTGGGTTTGAACCACCAGCCTTCTGGTTAGCAGTCAGATGCCTTAGGCACTATGACACCAGAGCTCCCAACCATACATATATATATCTGCATTTATATCTGTATGAGCAAATAACGAGCTCTGATGGTGCTGTAGTTAAAGCATCAGGCTGCTAACCAAAAGGTTGGCGGTTCAAAACCACCTGCCACTCCACAGAAGAAAGAAGAGGCAGTCTGCTTCCATAAAGATTTACAGATTTGGGAGCCCTATGGGGGTTGTTATGAGCTGGAATTGATTTGATGGTAGTGAATATATGAGCAAATAAATTTATGCTTAATATATATATCCTTCATTGTCTTAAAACATGATACGGTGGAAATGGAAAAGGTTAGACTAATGGAGTATTATTCAACCATTAGAACTTGAGGTACTGACATAGAAAGATGTCTACAATATATGATCTATAAAAAAATAAAAGTAGGTCAAAGGAGGGCATGTAATATCTTATTTTGATAAAAAGAAAAAACACAACTTTCTTATTTTTAAAATTCTGATATCACCTTAGAAAGTTGTTGAAAATACTAAATGAGGTAATGTTATAAAGACCTGCTTACCTTGGTATCTGACATAAAATAAATACTCATTAAATGTTATTAGTATTACTTTTATTATTGTTGTTGCTGTCATAATTTATATGCACTCTACTTGGACTTACAGAAATTAGTGAGGATGCAGGATCCTTATACTGAAGTTGCTATGTGGCAACTTCTCTCTTAGCCTGTGAATATTGAAAAAACACAAATGTGTGGAAGTGTGCTGTGATTAATAAATTTGCCAATAAAAATTCTTTGAGCCAAACAGAATCTTGACAGACTGAAAGGTTTTTAAATGTTTTCTAGCATGCTGAATTAATCTAAAAGTGCATAAGTGGAAATAATACATAAAAAAAATATAACAGGTCAATTGGCATCTGGAATCATGAATATATTAATGGTTCTTTCTAAGCTATAGATCACGGAAAATTTCAACTAATGGGTGAACAGAAATATTGGTAAGCAGGAGGCATGAACTGAATTTCAGATGAAAGTAAGGAATAACATATATTTTTTCTGAGGAATTCCCATGTACTTTTACCATCTACCAGACTTGTGGATTCACAAGACTTCATTCTTTGACACAGGTGTAAGAGACCAAAAAAGTCAGTAAAAGCTTCAAACTTCTCTAAAAACTAAGAAAGATCAGTAGGAATTAAGGAAACTCACTGCCTGATATATGCTGCTGAGATGGGAGTAGATAGTGCACAATAAAGTCTAATAAGTAGGAAGGAGGGAAATGGAAATTCAGGCTAAATATCGTGGCAGCATACTGGTGGTGAAAGCCCCTGCTTTTGGAACATTCTCCTAAGGGACCCAGTAGATGCTGATGCTTCTTTAAGAGACTCAGACAGTCTGGAAAAAAGCATCAGTGTGCACTGGGCTGTCTTTTGCCCTTTAAACAAGTCTTATGATATACGTTGTGTTTTAAAATGTTTTATCTTAATACAGAATAATATGAGAGCGAAGTTAAAACACTGCTAAAGAGTAGACAGAATAGAATTTTCTGTAGAATTGTATAACCTCAGAATTAGGAGGGGCCTTAAAACATTTATTTATTTATGAAATATTTATATACTTCTCACTATGTATGTGCCAGCTGCAACTCTAAGCATTATTTTGTGAATAATTCAATTCAGTTTCATAACAACTCTGTGGAACTCTGGTAGTATAGTGCCTAAGGCACTTGACTGCTAACCAGAAGGCTGGCAGTTCAAACTCACCAGCCATTCCTCGGAAGGAAGGTTGGGCAATCTACTTCCGTAGTGATACAGCCTCGGAAACCCAAGGAGGGGTCACTATGAGTCGGGTCCGACTCCACAGCACATAACAACAACAACAACAACTCTGTAAGGTACATGCTACTAGTATCTCCATTTTGCAGATGGGACAATTTAGAATCAAGAGTATAAATAACTTGTTCTTGGCCACACAATTTTAAGTGGCAAAGCTGGGATTTGATCCTAGAAAGCCTAGCCTTTGAGTCTATAGTGTTAACTTCTTGCCTCTTATCTTGATAGTCAGGTAGTAACTTTTTCTAAATACAAAAGGCTGAATTAGTGTATATGAGCAGCTTCTCCTTTCTTATGGTATCTCAGTCCCAAAGAAATGAGCTTCTGTCTTGCTCCTTTAACACCGAACCCCTGCCCCTGCAAAAAAAAAAAAAAAACAACCTACTGACATCAAGTTAATTCTGACTCGTAGCAACCCCTCATTGAGTTTCCAAAGCTGTAAGCTGTAAATCTTTACAGAAGTAGATTGCCTCATCTTCCTTCCACAGAGGAGCTGGCGGGTTTGAACTGCCAACCTTTTGGTTAACAGTCAAATGCTTTGGGTACTGTGCCACCAGAGCTCCTTTCCTGCTCTTTTATTCTAACTAACTGTCTAGGCCTCTAATCCCTTCTAGGCCTTGGTCTTGAACTTCAACCCAGTATCAAGGGCCAGCCCACTCAGGTAACTGAGGGCTCCGTAATACATTGATTTCTGGTTGATAATCACCCATTCCTGCTCCTCCCTGCTTGAGGTATTTTTTGAGCAGAACTGTATGGATCAAATATGTCTTCCTGGAGGAGGGGGTAGTGAAGTTAAAACCCAAAGGAAAAATAGATGTAGTGACAAGAGAAGGAAGTCCCTGAGTGGCACAGACTGGTGTACTTGGTTAAGCATTAAACTGCTAGATAAAATGTGGTGGTTTGAAACCATCCCCCACCCCCAGCACAGACTTCAGAAAACAGACCTGGAGAATTGCTTTCAAAAGGTCACATCCTTGAAAATGCTATGGAGCAGTTCCATTCTACATACATAGGGTCACCATCAATAGAATCAACTCAAGGGCAACTAACAACAGCAGCAAGAAACTGTATTCTAGGCAGAGGAAACAATTGGTGTGATGTTCCTTAAGACCCTAGCATGTGTGAGGTACCAGAATAAATTCACTGAGGCTGGAGAATCAGTGTTGGAAGGAGAATGGTGCCCCTTATGACTGACATATTAGCCAGGGGCCATACCATTTAGGTCATGGAAGGCATTCTTGGGATTTCTGAGAAGCAATTGAAGAGTTTTAAAGATGAAGTGACCTGATTAATTTTATTTTATATAGACTATTTTGCAGCATGATAAATGAATTGGAGGGTAGCAAGGATAGATGTAAGAAGGCCAGTTAGGAGACCATTCCTATATCCCAGGTAAGAGATGATGGCACCACTAAGATGATGATGCCACCACTAAGTGGATGGATTTGAGAACTACTTGAAAGGTAAAATTAGGATTTGCAAACTGATGGGTTCTAAGAGTGAGGAAGTATGTTTACCAAGCTTCTAGACTGAACATCCAGGGTTTTAGTGGTGCCATTCACACCTGCAGAAATAGGACTTGGGAAAAGATAATGTGGCCACTGAGTGTTGCTTATTTAGAAAACTTGAAAAGAAAATTCCAATTCAAACCCAAATTCAGGACTTCAGGATTTTTTATTGAATGGTTTCTGTATTATATTTCTTTTCATCTATACCAACATCCTGATTCTCAAATACACAGAGAATGATAGACTATCCCATAAATATTCATTTATTTTATCCCATGTTATATGCATACAGTTTCAGGATAACAGTACTAATACTATTATTGCCTACATAATTACTGAGAACAGCGGTGGTTGTTTGTTTGTTTACTTGTTTTTTGCACATGTACTATATTCTGTCTGAGCATATTGTCATTGTATACTACACTCTCTTGCTTTCAACCTCTTTTAGTTTGAATTCTGTAGGTAACTATATGTTTAATCCCACCGCAAGGGCTTAGGTTGATGTTTCTCTTGGTCATTTTGGTTGTCTGAAGCATATTCTCTAGAAGAGTCAAGAGGAAAAGCTCTTGGGAACTATTTCCCTGAATTTATCTGTTGTTCATAGTACCCCTTTATACCTGAAGATCAGTTTTGCTGAATATAAAATTATTACTTTACATTTAACTCCATGAGTTTCTTAAATGCTACTCCATTTTCTGCTGGCAGAAAACATTGCTATCAGAAAAAGTCTGACAATAACCTAATTTTCTTCCCTCTATAAGTCTCTCTGTGGTTTTGCCTAGATGCAAAATAATTTTTTTTCTTTAAAGTACAGTAATTTTACTAGAATATGTCTTGAAATTAGTCATTCTTAATATTTTTAGCTATTCCGTGTGCTCTTAATATATAGTTTCAAACATATCCATATTTTAGCAAAGTTTTCTTGAGTAATAACTGCTAATTTTTTTTTCTGTTTCTTTGTTTTGTTTTTGATGAATTACTTTTACATTGAATTCAATACTTCTTTCTCTTTAATCATTTCTAAATCTCTTTCTTTTATTTTTTAAAATATGTCATCTTTCTTTCACCTTTTATACCTCCTGAAGCACTCTCTTGTGTTTATTCTCTCTTGTGTGGAATGATTTTTTTTTTCTTTTATCTCTGATAAATGAATTCTGTTACCTCTTTTATGAATATTTCTCATTTTTATCAATATTATTCCTTCATGTCTTATTCATATTTTAAAAGCCTTTCACTATATTTTGAAATAAAAGTCTATCTAGATTTTTGTTGTTGTTGCCTATTTTTATGTAAAAGTGATTTCCTTACGCTTTTACAAGGAAGCACAGATCAGAGTAACTTTTCTAACATCACAGAGCTCCCCCTTCTGTCACTTTCAGGCAGCAGTTTGCTTCCTCAGATTCTCTGGCTCCGTGCCCTTCCTCCACCTGAGCTAGGCTGAATGGTCAGCCCGGATCCCTAGACCTGTGACTATGCATTGTTACATGGGAAAAGGGACTCTGCAGATGTAATTAAGGTTATGGACCATAAAATAAAATCTAGGGAGATTATCCTGGATTATCTGTGTAAATACGATCTAATTACATAAGCACTTAAAAGCAGAAAACTTTTTCTAGTTGGAGACAGAAACTATACGACAGAAAAGGAGGTCAGAGAGATTTGAGATATGAGGCCACTTTTGCTGGCCCTGAAGATATAGCGGTCCACAAGTCAGAGAATATAGCCAGGCTCTAGAAGTCAAGAACAATCCCAGAACAGCCAGTAAGGAAATGGACACCGTAGCCCTACAACCACATGGAACTGAATTTTGCCAACAACCTGAATGAACCTGGAAGTGGATTCCTCCAGAGTCTCCCAGTAAGACCTCACTTGAGTAACAGACCTCAAGGGGCCTATTATAAATTCTAAATACTAGAGCAGTCTAGCCCCTATGAATGTTGGAGTAGAGTGATCCCCATTTAGAATTTACAGTAAGCCCCTTGTACTCTACTATCGGAATGAGCAAAACCCTTAATTTCCATTGTTGCTCTCAAATTAGCCTAAGCTTACTAGTAAATAGTATTGGCTCTCATGGAGCTGACCTGTCCTCAGTTTCCCAGATACCACACTGAGCTATCCTCTGTTTTGTGCATGCCAGCCCATGGTTTTTGCTGGCATATCCCATCAGACCTAAGTAGCTCTGGTGGCGTAGTGAACAAAGCATTTGGCTACTACTCAGGTCAGAGTCTCAAACCCTCCAGCTGTTCCACAGATGGAAGATAGGGTGATCTATCTACTTCTGTAAAGATTTACAGCCTCAGAAACCCGATGGGGTCACTATGAGTCGGATTTGACTTGATGGCAGTGAGTTTGGTTTTTTTGGTTTGTGGAGAGATCTTGTCACCACTGTTGTTGTAAACACTGTCCATCAGTTTCTGGTTTTGCTAAATAGTTTCCTTGTTTGTTTATATTTGGGAATTTGGAGATATTTAAAAAAAACTATGCCTTTTCTACTTCCAGCTTCTCAGAGTCCCTGACCAACTCTAGACATATTTTTGGAAAATTGCTTGTCAATATTATTCTTTAAAATAAAACCTCTTTTCTGTCTTCCAAGGGTAGCTCCCCTTGAAAATATATTTAGTAATAAGTTTCTCTGTAAATAAAGTTAGCTAAAAATATATCTAAGTATCTCCTAGGTTATCGGTTTTGTGGATTTGGGTGTGTGTGAAGAGAGAACCATCTGTGAATTACAGGCTGGGTGCATTAATACTGAGGAAGTGGCAGGTGGTGGAAGCAACTGCCATTTGGGGTCAATCATAAAAGTTTCAATGAGACCATTTGTTTTTATCCTGTGATTAATTATAGGTTTGAAATACTAAATCACTTTTTAAGCCTCCAGTTATGTCAAAATACAGCAAGGGATTGAGTGAGTTATATAAGATGAAAAAGTTATTCAAAATATCTCTAGCTCCTCTTAGCACTGAGCAATACCAAAAAACCCATTGTTGTTGGGTAAATTCCAGCTCATAGTAACCTTAAAGGACAAAATAGAACTGCTCCATGGGGTACTCAAAGCTTAAATCTTCACAGAAGCTGACCGTCACATCTTTCTTTTTTAGCAGCCACCAATTAGCAGCTGAACGCTTAGCCACTGCACCACCAGGGCTCCTTGCACTGAGCAATGCATATGTGTAGATCTTCCTGTTCTCTAGGAAATGCTGCAACAATTATCAGCTGTGCAAGTGAGGCAACACTAAAGAGGTAGACACATAGAGGACGGCCTAAGACCTCCACCCTCGAGCTGTGATATTGACAGATATGAGCAGAGCAAGAGCAGATGATGAAACAGAAAAATAGTCCAAAGTATAAGGAACAATTTGAGCACTAAGTAGACTTAGGCACTCTGAGGAGATATAGTTTAATTTTTTATTATTTCTAAAGACATGGAGAAAAGGAATTGTATTCTATTGCTCATACCATGTATTAAAAGAAAAAAAAATTATCATTGATATTTTTCCAGATATAATAATTTCCAGACATAATTTCCAGATTTATGTAGTGTAAAACACTAACATACATGATTGGAGTATATAGAGGTTCATTCTTTTTTAACTCTGTTGCCATAGGTAACATGAAATAGGCATAGGAAGCAACTGAATGTATAATTCAGATGCCATAACCATTTCACCAATGGAAAGATGGTAGAGGAAAGGTATACATATAATTGAAAATCAAAAATAATTTTGGTCTCAACTGATGGTGGTGATAGTTGCCAACATGATTAATGTAACCAATGTCACTTACTTGCACATATAAAAAATGTTGAATTGGCAAATGTTTCATTTTTGAATGTATACTTACCACAACAAAAATTATGATATGAAAAAGCCAAATGAATTAGCAATAATCATTTCTTTGTTCTGAAATATTGAAGCAAATTTGAAATAAAGTGGAGCTAAGAATCAAGGGCACATAACAACAACAAGAATCAAAAATATTTTGTTAGTACTCCTAGTTTGACCATGACGTGTGATTTTTGTTGAGTCCATTTTTTCTTTCTTTTCAGTATTGTGTTTTCCCATCTGTGAAGTAGAGGTAATGATACATACCCTGTTTGTATAACTTAGGAATTGCGAGGAGCAGATGCAACAATCTACAGAAAAATCTTTAAAAAACTATAAAACCCTTACATATGTACATTTTTAAACCTTAAAACTACCTTTGATGTTACTTGGGCATGGGTGTAACAAATCAGACTATGAATACACCTACACAAATCACCATAGCCTAACTGCCCAGGATGCAAAAAAACTCACCTGCACAAGCATGTATTTTTAATTTAAAAGAGAAAATACACTGATGTTCACAAGTAAGAGAATATAGTTGGAACTTTTCCAGGTTAAAGAATGTTTTTTTTTAGTTGTATCAACTCCAGAAATAAGTCTCTTTAGACAAAAGCAGGGTTTTGTGTGTGTGTGTGTGTGTGTTTTCTATCATGAAAACAGGTACAACTTTTCCAAACCATCCTGTTTCCTGGCTTATCATCATCTAATTATGTGAGGTTTTTAGGAAAATGGGGCAGAAGAATCATGATGTTTTAATTAAGCACAGTTTTTTCTTAGATTTAGATTTTTACTGTATTTCTCACAGTCTATACAACACAGTAAAGTTAGGCCAGGGGAAGGTTGAGTAGTTGAGATATGATAAGGGGATTATACATGCACAATTCCTGTTTAGAAGTTCCACTGATGCCTCCTTTTGCCACTGGAAGATGTTGAACGGTAGGATGCCTTTTCCAGTGGCTATTCAGTGCTAGAGAAAAACTAGTATTACTCTATTAGTATTCTTAGTAATTACTTAAGAACGAAACCTCACAGGGTGCAAATGTGCATGCATGCTTAGCATTTGTAGCTACAATGTGTTCTCAAGTCGCCTAAAAGGAGGATCTCAAGTAGAGCCCCTCCAACTAGGAACCACCCACGTAATTTCTATTTTTTAGAAAATATATTATGTGTTGAACTCTAGGATATCTAGAATACAAAGCAATCCTTGGACAATTTAGTTGGGATCAGCAATTATCAGGTTTAAAATGTTGACTTTATTGGAAGAGAAGGGAAATCCATAGATAAAGTCTTGAAGGAATTGAAAAAGAATTTTGAAATTGGAACCATGATTGTATATAGTTTATTTATGACATTTTGATGTATAGTGTATTGACCATTGTAATTTCAAGGATATAATCAATTGGAATAGAGAGTTAAATAGAATTGTAGGGTCTGTTGGGCACCTGCCTGGGACACTCATCTAAGTAGGTAATAAATTATGTTGGAACCAATCATAAGTTGCCAAACAACTCCTTTATGCTGGGAAAATGTAAATTGGGCATTCTCTTCAGTCTCACTGTTGAAAATAGTGCCGTTATGCTAAAATCTAAAAACCCATCTTTCAGGGATGGATTTAGCTCTGTTGAGTAGTTTTGCAAGTTTTTCTTGTGTAAATACTGATTTCAATGAGCTGATAATCGCTACTGAAGTCCAGCCAAACTCAGCTGATATGCAGAAAACAAATAATGCCTACCTTATTATGCTTTTTTACCTACAATGAGTAATTCATTACCTAAAACTTAAACCCTTAATTACAGATCCTAAAAGTTCACTATTCAGGAAAACACAAAATAAAACTTAAGAGAGGGCGATGTCTACTACAAAGTGAAATTATTTTGCCATTGTGAAGGCCAGGAAGTTAAAATGCCTAAACAAATTTTGAACGAGTCTTTATAGCTACATTTATATAAGCTACCATTTTGCTTAGTGAGTGTAATGTATATATAATAGTAAGGATAAAAAATGGAAATAAAATATGAACCTAAATAACTTACATACTATAGTCTTTAGATCTGAACATAAGAGCTACAACTTTTAGAAGAAAATATGTGAGAAAATCTTTGTGGCATGAGACTAGGCAAAGATTTCTTAGATAGTATACAAAAAGCATGGGACATGGTCTGGTGGCATAGTGCCTAAGTCATTTGACTGCTAACCAGAAGGCTGGTGGTTCATACCCACCAGCCACTCCTTAGAAGGAAGACTGGGTAATCTACTTCCATAGAGATACTGCCTCAAAAACTCAAGGACGGATTGCTATGAGTCAGGACCAACTCAACAGCAGTGAGTTTGGTTTTTTATTTAGTTTTTATACAAAAAGTATGGGCCATTTAAAAACTAATAAACTGGACTCCATCAAAATTTAAAAACTTTTAGTCTTTGATTGAGAGCTCTAATAACATAGTGCCTAAGGCACTTGACAGCTAACCAGAAGGCTGGTGGTTTAAACACACCAGCCACTCCTCGGAAGGAAGGTTGGGCAATCTACATCCATGGTGATACTGCCTCAGAAACCCAAGGAGGGGTTGCTATGAGTCGGGTCCGACTTGATGGCACATAACAACAACAACAACTTCTTGATTGACACTTAAGAAAATGTGAAGACAAACTACAAACAGGGAGAAATATTTACAAAACAAATGCCTTATAAAGAACTTCTATCTAGAATATATGACAAGTTCTCACACTCAGTAAGAAGACAACTCAAAAAAATGGGTAAAAGATTTGAAGAGACAGTTTGACAAAGTCAAATATACAAATGGCCAATAAGCACAAGAAAAGATGTTCAATGTCATTAATCATCAAATGGCTAATTAAGAAGTACTGACTTTGGCAATAGTGTGGAGCACCTGGAACTCATACATTACTTGTGAGAATACAAAATGGTATAGACACTTTTAAAAGCACATTGGCAGTTTTTTATAAGGTTAAACCTACATTTCCCCTATGACCCAGAAATCACATTTCTAGGTATTTTGTTGTTGTTGTTATGTGCCGTCAATTCGGATCTGACTCATAGTGACCACTCCTTGGGTTTCCAAGGCAGTATCGCTATGGAAGTAGATTGCCCAACCTTCCTTCTGAGGAGTGGCTGGTGAGCCTTCTGGTTAGTAGTCAGTCAAGTGCCTTAGGCACTATGCTACCAGATCTCCCTCCTAGGTATTTACCCAAGCTAAATGAGAATACATGTTTATACAATGACCTGCATGCTAATGTTCATAGCAGCTTTATTCATAATCACAAAAGCTATGAATAGTCCAAACAGCTATTAACTAGTAAATGAATAAGCAAGTTATGATACCTCCATTCAATGAAATACTCTCATCAATCAATAAAAATGAATGAAACACTGAGATACTCAACAACATGGGCATGCAAAAATATTCTGCACTAAAGAAACCAGAGACAAAAATAAATATGATTCCATTCCAGGGACAGAAAATAGATATGTGGTTTCCGAGGCCTAGGGGCCAGGAAAGAGAATTGATGGACAAGAGAAAAGAGAGAAATTTTGAGGTGATGAATATGTATTGTATCTTGATTTTGGTGCTGGTTTCATGACTGTATACATGTCCCAAAATTCATAGAACAGTATGCTTAAGAATGGTGAATTTTATTGTAAATACAATATTCATATAAATTATGTCTTTTTCAATTCAAGATTAATACCAGTAAAATCACCAGATTCTTAAAAAAGCTCTTGGGATTTATTTTATTTAATTACTGCTATAAATTATCACATATCCATTAGTAGTTTATTTTCAATAGATTACATGTTATTTAGATTTTAAGAGTGCATTGTTTGAAGAAAAATCCAGTTATTAGTTTGTCTGGACCTCACACATCAATGTTCAGCCCCACTAGAATAATATGGAAAGCTAATATTTGTTGGGAGCTCTGGTAGCATAGTGGCTAAGACACTTGCCTGCTAACCAGACGGCTGGCGGTTCAAACCCACCAGCCACTCCTCGGAAGGAAGGTTGGGCAATCCTACTTCCGTAGTGATACTGCCTCGGAAACCCAACCTCACTACTGTCAAGTCAGATCTGACTGATAGCAACCCCTCCTTGGGTACATTATAATGTGTGTGTGTGTGTGTGTGTATATGGAGCTCTGGCTCTGGTGGTATAGGGCCTAAGCTATTTGATTGCTCACCAGAAGATTGGCAGTTCAAACCCACCAGCCCCTCTGTGGAAGGAAGACTGGGCAATCTACTTCCATAAGGATATATCTCCTCAGAGTCGGGGCTGACTTGACGGCACATAACAACAACAACAACATTTGTGTAGTTGTCTTCAAGATAATAGATACTTTGAACTTTTTCAGGAATAGTGGGTGATTTGCTTTATGTAGAAACTCTGCCCTGTCAAATAGCATCTTAGCAATTTACTTAATTTGATTCATGAATATCACCTAGCCATTTAATTACGTAATTCCTATAAGAAATATAGCACTGAATAAGATAAAGGTCTGTATTACCTTTATACACATACACACATCTCATGCGTGTGTATTTGTAATATTACCATAATATTTAAAATAAATTTGTTAATGTTCACAAGACACCTAAGTTTCTCCTTCACAATCCATAAAATAGCCTTATTGAGGCATGCAGTCTGTTGGTGTACCTGGATCTTTTGACTGCAGACCAATATTATGTTAACTATACCATGGAGTCACCTGATAAATATCAAACCATTGGATAAAGCAGTCATCTAGCCAAATGCATAGAAGTTTTCTCCATTATTTAATTTTAAAGCAGATGATGGATACATTAATGAACTTTTTACCCCCTTTGGGTACTATATCCATCCTTACTCTACTGAAATGGATTTTATTTTCCTATTACTACTAAAAAGAGACTTCACTTTTAACTGACCTATTTACCCTTGTAGTATCCCTGCTGCCATCTAATTTTCACACAGATAGGCCTTCCATATTTATTTTACCTATGACTATCAGCCTGAAAACTGATAGACCTTTTATGACTAAGGTAATAAAGAGAATAAAGTGAAAATAAATTATTTGAGTTTACAGGAAATAGAAAAGCAATGGCTCTAGCATCACATTTTGGAGCTCTTTATATGCCAACTCAGGCAATAAGGAGATAAAGGCAGCAACTGCAAAGATTTCAAGGGAACACAGACATTTCCCAATAAATATTTATTGAACACACACAC
>NW_006921634.1:15885785-15907070 GCF_000298275.1 Orycteropus afer afer
GGATTTGAACCGCCAGCCGTCTGGTTAGCAGTCAAGTGCCTTAACCACTATGCTACCAGAGCTCCCATATATACATACATACAAACTATGTTTAATATTCTTCACCAACACCATCACTCAAAGTCATAAATCTTCTTTAAAGAAAAATCTACCTCAGAATCAGCCAAATCAAAGTTGAAAGAGGGTCACAACTTCAGTTCTGGATGTGTCTATATTCATTCAAAGACACTGATCATGTGGGAAATATCCTAGTTGGTATCAGAAGACAGTGGTCCCATTATTTCAACACCTTTTTCTGTTACAGTAGTGATTTGAAATCTGTTATAAGAATGAGCATCTCAACAGTACTCACATGCAGTGTTTCACTAGTTCTCAGGCTTCATTCTGACTTAGCACTGGCTGCTTCTCCAGAAGGTCTCACAACAGAGGCTGAGCCAAGTATGTGCCATAACCAGTGGCCAGTAAAGGAGCTTCTTAGCCTACACCAAGCATGTCCACATAACTGAGGAACCTCTCTCTCCATCAGCATAGCCTCCACTTGGTGTTCCAGAGGGATTCATCTTAGAACAGTGCTATGCATGGCCCTCGTCAGCCATAGATGAATAGCTCTAGGGTTATAACTGTGTCCATCCCAAAAGCTCCTCATCAATCACCATCTGGCTGAGAACTTGCTTTGAATACTGGCAGTCAGAATAGTCTCCTAAGGCACCCAGCCTGATACTGTTTTTAATGCGCATAATACAAGAGATATTGCGGAAACGAGCCAAGGAATCATAGGAATCCAGCATGTCAGCAGCAATCACCACTCCAACCATGAACTTAATACCAAGGGACTGAGGTCCCAGTCACCATGGGATTCTGGGTCTGCATAATCAGACCCTGTAATGAGAGAACGCCAGATCCATAAAGGAAATGGGAGTGGGCAGGATGCTGTAAAACTGCCCCAGACCTGGGCTCTCAGCCTGAAATCCTGACCATAACTCCAAGAATGCTTCCTTATTACATGCATATGAGGCAACTAAAAATACCATGGCTTGGGTCAGGCCCACCTTAGTCCTCAAAGTGACATCTTTGCTTTTTTTTTTTAACACTTTAAAGAGGTCTATGGCATATTTGCCCCATGCAATATGTCATTTGATTTCCTGACTGCTGTTTTATGGATGTTGATTATAGATCCAAGTCAAATTAAATTCTTAACAACTGCAATATGTTCTCTGTTCATCATGATGTTGTTTATTGGTCCAGTCATGAATGCTTTTGTATTATGTTGAGATGTAATCCATGCTGAAGACTGTTGTCTTTTATCTTCATCAGTAAGTGCTTTAACTTTTCTTCACTGTCAGGAACAAGATTGTGTCGTCTGCATATCAGAGGATATTAATGAGTGCTCCCCCAATCCTGATGCTGCATTCTTCTTCATAAAGTACAGCTTCATGGATTATTTGCTCAGTATACACATCGAATAAGTGTAGTGAAAGGATACAACTCTGACACACATCTTTCCTAATTTTGAACAATGCAGTATCCTCCTGTTTCGTTCAAACCACTGCCTCTCAGTATATGTACAGGTTCTTCCGTAGAGCCTTCAGAAGGACTCAACGTGACCAGCACTCTGATTTCACACTTCCGGCCTCCAGAACTGTGAAACAATAAATCTCTTTTCTTATAAGCCACCCAGTTTGTGGTATTTCTCTTTATTTATAATGACGTTGCTCATGTTGGATTACGAATACAGAACACACACATGGACTTCACACACACCCATGGAAAGACAGCTGTCATAGCTGTCTTCCTATATTTTATTAGCTTGTAGCATTTAAAAAGAAATTAAAACCACCTAATTTTAAAAAACTTAATTTTGGTGCTGCATTAACCAAAGTTAAATAATCATTTCCATTATCAGCAGTCATGTGATTACAAATGCATACATATTTAGGACAAAGTAGTCAGAGTCTCCTAGGAAGGAAGGTTGGGCAATTCTACTTCCGTAGTGATACTGCCTTGGAAACCCAAGGAGGGGTCGCTATGAGTCGGGGCCGACTCGACAGCAAACAACAACAACAACAACAGTCAGAGTCTATAGTCTAATAAGCTTAGAGAAAATGTTTCTGTACTTCAGTAATCAGGAAATAGTTTCTCCATATAAAAGCATATTCTCAAGTCAACATACTTCTCTAAATAAATAGTTTCATTGCAAACTTCCTGAAAATGAATATTTAATATTTAATCAGTAAACACATTCACTAAAATTACTAAATGAATTAAAAGGACTAAATGAATATCATGAATTGGCATTCATTGTGCATAGCATACTTTAAAGGATTAAGGAGTAAATTGCAATTATGACCAATCTAGAATGACAATCTTAATAATAGGACATTTTTATAAATAGTTTGTCAAAAAGAAAGCCAAAAATATATTAGATATGACCACTTCAACTATTTTTTCTTTTCTTTGGCATTATTTCTCTTTTTTTTAAATAAAAAAAGTAATTTTATTTAAATTATTCTCCCAAGAAACATTTACAGGAAACCTGATTTACCAATTTCTATAGTTCTAAATAATTTTTATTGTGATAAAATACATATAACAAAATATTTGCCATTTCAACCATTTTTTACAATTCAGTGACATTAATTGTATCCTCCATGCTAAGCAATTATCACCACTATCCATTTCCAAATTCCTAAATAATTTTTAAATAGAATTTTTCCCCAATAAATTGTTTCTATCAGTTAATGAGTACTCAAAAAGACTCCTAAAATATAATTATTTCAGACAATTCAGTATGGATCTCAAGTTTCTGCTTGCCTTGTGTGCATGACAATGATTGTGCTTTATTCCAGACTATATTTTCAAGGACATTTGTATAGCACACAGTCTCAGAAGATAGAGATAGTGTTTCCCTCTAGACCATCGAGAAGTCATGGTCATTGTCCATTACAAAAGATTTGGGTTCTCTAAGCTTAGATCTCCATTCCTATTCCATAACTCCATGGCCATTGAGTCTATTGCAACTCATAGCAACCCATAGGACAGAGTAGAACTGCCCCATAGGGTCTCCAAGGCTGTAAGTCCTTAAGGGAGCTGACTGCCTCATCTTTCCTCCATGGAGCAGCTGGTGAGTTTGACTCACCAACCTTTGGTTAGCAGCCCAATGCTATAACCTTTGTACCAGTGGAATCAACTCAATGGTAGTAAGTTTGGTTTTTTTTGGTTTATTACATAACTCATTGTGAGCAAAGATGTCTTGTGGTCCTACAAGTCTCCTTGTAGGAATTAGGGAATCAGTCTGAAAATGAAAATACACTGGGTACTGTTGCTTCTATGACAGTAAACTATCCTTTGTCTCTGACTCAGGAGTCTTACTAGTATCCATAAAATCATAGCAGCCTGTCTTGCTAGCATGCAAATGAAGTGAACTCTCATACAGTTCTTGGTTCCAATTAGATCATATACCTTATTTATAATTTATAAATTATTTGCAGGAGCTACAAAATTATGATTTTCTTTAACTAAATGAAGTCAAAGCCACTCAATGGACATTTTTCATTGTGCAGCATGTCACCCTAGCTGTAAGAGACAAGAAAAATACACAATGAAGAGAATTCAATACAACCTGTATTTCAAGCATACCATGACCTATACTTGAAAAACAATCACAAAACAACAGGAGACAGATATTTTTAATCCTTCAGAATTATTTGACTTTAAATATTTTTATCACTTGTCTCTATAACTTATATGTCAAGAACCAAATGGTCCCAGGATCATTTCAGCCAAATAATAAAGCTTAAGTCTATCCATTTTGGCACCCACAAAACAGAAATTAAGATGATGAGCCAGAAATTTCCGCATTTTTTTTTTTTTTTTGGCAATTCTGTAACATCTTTTCTTCTCTCAATTTAAAAAACCAAACTCACTGTCATTGAGTCGATTCTGACTCATAGTGAGCCCCTTTGGGTTTCCAAGGCAATAAATCTTTATAGAAATAGATTGCCCAGTCTTCCTTCCATGGAGTGGCTGGTGGGTTTGAACCACCAACCTCCTGGTTAGCAGTCAAATGCCTTACCCACTACACCACCAGAGCTCCTTTTTCCCCATTTAGGTTTGCTCCAAAAGAGAGCATTAGGTAATGCTCCAACAACAAGTTCTAAAAGAAATTTAGCTTTAACTCTCAGATTAATTTATAAAAAAATTAAAAACTTTCATGTTTACATCAGAAATGTTTCAAACTTTGCAGATTTTCTCTACAATTTCTACATTATTGCTTTTCTGCTTGTATTGACTCTGTGTCTTACTGCAGAGCATGAGGATTGGGTCTAATTCTGGGTTCTAGGGAGTGCCTAGATCAAGGTATTATAAATGATATGGCATATTTATGAATGACAGTTACAAACACTGCAGTACTTTATCAAGTGTGGTTTTTCTGTTTCAAGTGGCAGAGAAAGCAAAAATTTCAGGACCAGTAAATTGTCATTTTCTTCAAATGTGGAAAAGCAACTATATTGTATTTAACTAATGTGAAAAGAGAAGCTTCCTCAAAAACTGGGTTTTCAGAAATTCAGGAAGTGGGTATGAATGGGAAGTAAGATAGGGGCTGCAGGGTGAAGCATAATCAAAAGGATAATGTCCACCTCTTCTTTCCCCACCTGAGTCAGCAACTGGTGCTCAAAACCATTAACCTCAGCTAGCCCTGACCAATGTAGTTACTCCAGCCAATGAAGTTGAGCACTGAAAAAAGGCCTAAGGCTAATACCAAATGCCCCAAGTTGTACTCTTCCCTATATTTGCTCCTCACTCACCCCACCCCCACCAAACTATTTTTTTGTTTTCTCCCCAACTGGGCCTTGTAATCCTTCCTGATCCTTCATCATACTTGGTGTCCTATTTTTGACTGGATAAGCAAAAAATAATCAAGATGGCTACATAGGCTTAATCCAAATATTTTACTGTCAATTACGGTAACTCCTGCTGCCTTGCTCATCACTCAGATTAAACTCTTTTGGATACTAAAGTTAGCCTAAATTGAGTAATGTTAGTGCCATGCTTTTGGACATTATAATCCGGACCGTTGACCAATATTTCTAGAAACCAACATACCAAGCCTTGCCCATCACTCAGATTAAACTCTTGTGAATACCAAAGTTAGCCTAAATCGAGTATTGTTAGTGCCATGCTTTTGGACATTATAATCTAGACTGTTGACCAATACCTCTAGAAACCAACATACCTAGATCGTGTTCCTGATAGTTTCTAGCTTTCTTCCTTCCCAACCAGCTTACTTGCTGAAATCCCAGGATAAATTGTGTCAGATCCACCAAGAATTATAAGATATTCGACCACATATGTGTGAAAAACTCCCTCTATTATATTCACATCTCCTTTGGCTCCTCTAGTTAGTTCTAGAGGAGCACCAGTCCCATACATCATTCTTTCCACAAAAATATACTTAACATTAATAATGTTCCAGAGACCAAGCCCAGAAATACGGTGTATACAAAGGAACATAACACACTTTCAAAAAAAGAACTGTTTTTCTAAGTATCTGCCACCAGCCACTCTTTGGAAGGAAGACTGAGCAATCTACTTCCGTAGTGATACCACCTTGGAAACCCAAGGAGGGATCGCTATGAGTCTGAATTGACTCAATGGCAGTGAGTTTGGTTTTTTGGTTTTGCTCTGTAATATATGCTGTTGTGTTAGTTCAGTGAGAGAAATGTTCACAGGGGTATTTTTCACATTTGACTTCAATGCTATACAATTTACTGTAGTGGGTAAGGTATTTGGCTGCTAACCAAAAGGTCAGTGGTCCAAACACACCAGATGCTCCGCTTCTGTAATGATTTATAGCCTTGGAAACCCAGTGGGGGTTGCTATCAGTCAGAAATGACTTGATGGCAGTGGATTTTTATAAAAGCCCAAATCCAACTTGTTGCTGAATCAATTTCAAATCATGATAATCCCATGTGTTACATAGTAGAATGTCTCCTTCTCTTGGCTCTAATCTTTACTGATTAGACTAGAAGCTGATTGCCAGGCCTTTCTTTCGCAGCACCACTAGATGGGTTCAAACTGCCAACACTTAGGTTAACAGTTGAGCACAAACCATTTGTGCCACCTACATGTATAGTGCACACTGAGATATAAAAACAAACACACTAAATTCTGCCAAAGTTGAAAGTGAATTCACAGAGGAGGTGACTTAATCTGTGAAGGTGCAAAGGGGTCTAAAAGTAAAGAGGAAGGATGGATCAGCTTTCCAGTTAGTATACTCCAGTATACTCAATTAAATTGATGTGGGAGACAGCATGTCATCTGAATAGGAAAAGTGAAAATGGCAATTGTTTCTTTTTACTTCTGCTCTTTTATTAAAGGACAAGATACAGAGAAGTTAGGGGTGGAAAAAATTTTAGATTTGCGTACATGTATTTTTCTTCAAACACTTTTTTTTTGCATTCATGTTATACTTTGTTTATTAACTAGGCATATTAGCTTATTCCAAAGTTGAGCAAGAAAGGAAAATTAATCCATTAAATGAATAAGCAACAGCCTGAGTATGCCTGAATCCTTGATGTTTCCCATGCCTAGATGAATCATGTACTGAACATATATGGACTGGGAAGACAGTGGGTGTTCCCAGCGTCAATCAGTGACACTGACCTCTGAAATCCCCCTCAGCACCCTGGCCAATTTCATTTTGTGGCCATCCAGGGTCAGGCAATAAGAAGAGGTAGATTATCAGCCCCCTGCTTCACACAGACAGTGACAAAAAAATTACAGGTTAAAAAACAATAATGAAAAACAACCAATCCATACAATAATTTATTACTACATGCTAAAGAAAGTTATTCCAAACTACAAGCTGAGAGAGATAACAGCTGGTCCAGCTTTTGAGGGATTTGCTCCCTTAGTCGATCCTAACTCAATATCTGTGCTCAAGGTGCGGACACACTATCCCTCCCTTTTGCTCCCTCCTCTCTCTCTCACCTCTCTAATCTTGTCTTGTTCTCTGTGACTCAGCATCTTAAAAGAGGCCACACGATTTCATTTGATGGCTTCAGGTTATTCCACGCTACATTAGCATTTACTTTCCGTTACCTAGATAATACTGTTTATGATTTTCAGTGTTAGGACAGTGTAGGTTGAGAGTCACTGAACCCTCACTATGTTCACTGAACCCTCACTATGTGCTATACCACTGAGAGACCACAGAGAAGTAGAGAATGGCAAGCTTTACAATGCATTCTCTGTGTCTCATAGATGATTGTACACCTGACTCTTCTCTTTGGTGAAATCATCCTTTACCTATTTTCCAAAGAGAGGGTACGTTAGGCTTGGAGTCAAGTGGTTGTGAAATGTGGGCAACTCCATTTTGCTTCTTCCATTCCAAATAACTCTCTTTCAACTTTGCCAGATGGCATCCTACTCTTTTACCAGTCTGAAAATAGACCTTTATTTTGTTGTATCATTTTAAAAAAAAAAAAAGCCTTCCTTTTGGCTGTCCTAACTTCCTTTTCCCTTATGAGGAGGACCCCATGTACTCAGTGTATTTTCTCATGGTCTGAGTTTGGTGAGTGGCTGAATTGATATTTCCTGTTCATAGTCATCGATTTATTCATGTCATCAGCTTTTTCCTGTCCTGTTATACCCCTGAGTATGTGCATGACCTAAGGGCATACCAAGTCATGGTTAAACATGACATCATTTTGGAATAAGGGGAGTTGAAAAAAAAAAAAAAAGAAAAGGCATTTTATTTGCAGATGAACGTGCATACATTATGGAATAAGACACAAACCTTTAAAGCAAAACAGATGTCAAACAATTTGTTCTTAACGGTAGTTTGTGCCAGACTTCTATGAGAACCAGTAGTTGTTTTATTTTTCCCCTCTTGCTGTTGGAATACAAAATGCTGAGAATTTATAAATATAAGATTTTATTTATAAAATTTTGAGAAGTACTATTCTAGCTGTTCCTGAGGGATTGGTTTTCCAAGAAATTGTCACTCTATATTTTAACAGAATACTTTAAACCTTAGGAAAAAAAGGCATATCAGGGATATACTGCTAAGTAAAGATGAAGTTATTTGTTTTCAAAAAAGGAGTTAACAGAATTTCTTGGAAATCTGTAATTTTGGAAGGATTTTATTGCCCTCACAATGTGACGTATTGGGAGGCAGCAGAGAACAAAAAAAAATCACACACTTTTCAAAAGTGTCCCCTATTAATTCAATTGTTAAAAAAAAAAATTTAAAGCAGTAGCTGGTTTCCTTATGGAAAGCAAGACCAATCAACTCAAGTTGAGAAGTAAAAATAAAACATGCATGACACCCAGATGATATATTTTTTAAAATAATTAATCAAGAGTGGTAGATTTCATTATGGTGACATATCAGTGAGCAAAACTTTTCCAACCTCTAATGGTTTCATGAAAGCTAATTTTGTTATTCATTCTAAATCTTTAAGAAAACAGTTCTCTGTGGGTTATATCTGGTCTAGAGTCCTATTGAACCATTTGATGTTTTAAACATTAGAACATCTCACACATAAACCTTATTTCTGGCTTTTCTTAAAATATCAGAGGATTTAGCAACACTGGCCTCTAAAGCCTCGTAGCAATAATTGACCAGAGCTGGATTCAAACTGCCATTTTTATATAGTGCATTCTCTCAAGATCACTAACTATGTCCCAATACTCCCTGTCTTCATCACACTTGCTTTACTTGTCTACATTACTTGCTTTTTAGGCACTTGAATTGGCAAGAGTGATTGATTCAGCCATCCTTCCATCCATCAGATATTTTCAGATAGTGTGTGCTATGTACTGTTCTACAATTAATAGCTATTTTAGTAAGCCCTAGCTCCTGCTCTCAAATCTCCCAAAGCTCCATGAATCAGACTTAGAAACAAACCAGGGTACTACTATGTGGTAAGAGAAATCACAAGAGATATTCTCAGAACTTTACAACAGTGCTGAGGAAAAGCAACTCCATCTGGAATACAGAGGGTTCAGGGAAGGATTTTCTAAAGGGGTGTGTCTGACAAAAAAGGAAGCAAGAGTAATCTACATAGAGAGAGTAGTTTAATAAAGGCACAACAGTCAGCAACATTGCTTTATTAATTGTTAGACAACAAAGATCGAGAAAGAAGGTGTTGAGGGTAACGCTGAAGAAGGAAAATAGAAGTCTGATTATGGAAGCCAGGTAACTGGTTGTCCCACAGTAGAACCACAGATTATATTTGATTGTCATCAATGAGTTAATTCACACAAAAGAATATTAACTGTCATAAACATTAACTATCTCCCCTTATAGCTTGAAGACTTTTGTTACCTAGTTTGGATTTAAAATCTTTCTAAAATGTATTTTATACTTCTTTCTTAAATTTTGCTAAGAATACTCTTTTTTCTTTGGGTGATCTAAAATACTATTTAGTGTCAATCTTTTTTCCATGCTTGCAATAATATACAAGGCTATGAGTGTATCTATGGAGCCCTGGTGGCACACTGGTTAAGTGCTCAGCTGATAACTGAAAGGTCAGTGGTTCAAGCCCACTAGCCAATCCACAGAAGAAAGAGGTGACAGTCTGTTTCCATGAATATTTACAGCCTTGGAAACTTTATGGGTCAGTTTACTCTGTCCTAGAGTGTTGTTTTAAGTTGGAATCAACTTAACAGCAATGAGTTTGCCTTTTTGGTTTTGTAAGCTGTAGCTGAGGATTATGGGACCTCTCCCCTTACAGTAATAATATTCTATTTGAGTAGCTCTTACTTTATTTTTATAGAGAAAGATTAGGCAAACTGACAACAATAAAAAGTTAGATGTCTCAAGCAATGATTCCCCCTTCTAATTTGTTATTTTGGATACACTTTGGCTAAAACTAACCAACCAAACTTATTAGAAATACATAACATTGGGATGAGTGTTCTTATAAATTGTATACATGAGCTTCGTGCTAACTCATTTATTTTCTTGGAAGCCCTACCCCTGATTTTTAAAATTTCTTGCACTCTCACGTAGCTTTGAGAAAAGTGGTTCTCATCTTTTATACCCTTCTCTACTCTGCATCTGGGAGTTCTGGTAGTGTAGTGCCTAAGGCATTTGACTGCTAACCAGAAGGCTGGCTGTTCAAACTCACCAGCCACTCTCAGAAGGAAAGTTGGGCAATCTACTTCCGTAGTAATACTGCCTCGGAAACCCAAGGAGGGGTCACTATGACTTGGATCCAACTCAACAGCAGTGAGTTTGGTTTTTGGAGTTTGACTCTACATCTGAAGGAGCTCTCGTGGTGCAGTGGGTTAAGGCATTTGGCTGCTAACCAGAAGGTCAGCAGTTCAAATCCACCAGCTGCTCTGCAGGAGGAAGATGGAACAATCTATTTCCATAAACATGACAGCCTTGAAAACCCAATGGGGGTCGCTACAAATCAGAATCGACTCAATAGCAGTAGGTTGTTTTTTTTTTTTTTTCTTTTATTCTACATCTAATAATCTGGCGGATGTCAGGGCAAAGGAAGAGAAGCTCCCTTAGGTTGGTTATAGATGGTATAGGTTGGGTTATATACAAGTCTTACCTCTCTCTCTCTTTCACTTAGGAAAACATATGAGAAGGATGTCCATACAAAGGGGTGCTAAGGGTAACTATAAATCTCAAAAAATTTACTCTTAAAAAAAGTAACTTCATTTAAGAGTGTGGTTCTTAAACTCTTTTCATTAAAGAACTGCTTAGAACACACCTCACAAATGCCTGAGATGCCACAGCATCACAAAAAGAAGGCTGTGGTTGTTTGGATGAGAAAAGTGAACTTGTAGTGAAATAAATACCTTGAGACACTAAAAACTCAAATATGCGGACTATGATGGTTCCTAATTCTGACTTATTCTTCCTCTTCATTTCCTCTTAAAAATGGATAGGCCAGGTAATAGAAGGAAAGCAAAAGAGACATAAGAGATCTAAAAATAAAGATTGTGACTGAAAAAAAAGAAAGAGGAAAACAAGAAAATCTAGTGGAAATCACCCAATTTCAATGGACTTGCCAGGATGAAAATTAGCAGTTATGTACTTAGTATACATCAATCTAGGGCAGTCCCTACATTCAAGAAGTATGATTTCATCCTGAGTCCCAGTACATTTCCAGAGTAAACTGCAAATCACATGTTTTAAAATTCTTTCTCTTTCCTATTTATTCCTCTCATCATGTGAAAATCCTTATTTCTTTACAACTGAAATTCTACAGTAGAGCAAGTGACTTAAATTTTGCCTCACACATATGTATACTAAAAATCCTAGTTTTCATAGTAAAATAATCTGAGCTACACTCATATGTGGGGAGTTGCCTACTGTTGTGAGTTGAAGCATAATAAGAAAAATGCATTTTTCCTAGTTGCTGATCTCTTTGGACTATGATATTGGAGAGTGGATCTTAAAAATACCTTTTCAAAGAGAGTATAGAGTAGTAATTAAGAATCTAAACTCTGGAGTCAAACTGCTTGAGTTTGAATTCCAACTGTTCCAATTACTTATGTGACTTTAGGAAAGTTACTTTGTATGTCTGGGCTTTCATTTCCTAATGTGTAAAATGACGATAATAGGACCCACCAGCACCACACAGGGGCACCCATAGGATTGTCAAAAACTCATTGCCATTGAGTTGATTGCGACTCATAGTAACCCTAGAGGACAGAGTAGAACTGCCCCATAAGGCTTGCTAGACTATACTCTTTACAGAAGCAGATCTCTCCCACAGAGCCTCTGGGTTCATTAGAAATACTGACTTTATGGTTAGCAGCTGAATGCTTAATCACTATGCCACCAGGGTTCCTTCCATAGAATTTTAAACCCAAAACCCATTGCCTTCAAGTCAATTCAGATTTGTAGTGAGCATTAAATAAGTTAATATGCATGGAATGTTTAGAACAGTGCTTGGCACATAGTATGCTGTTTATTAATGTTTAACCTGTCAGAAATCTGAAAAAGTGAGTCTACATAACGGTGTTAGAACTATGCTTCCCAGTACAGTAGTTGTTAGTCACATGTAGCAATTAAAATTCATATTAATTAGACTTAAATATAGTCAGAGATCCAGAGCAAGATGGGGCCATGAGCAGCTGTGTGCTCCCGTCCCTCTACAAACATATCAAAAAGGAAAAAAAGGAAGTAGAAACAACTTAGTCACAACTTGGAAACTGGTTAAAATATTACAGCAACTCAGTGAACACTGAGTCAAGAAAAAGTGACATCTAAATGGTAGGAAACTTTGACCTTCTACTTGCCTGTGCTCCACCTCTTCCCCCTTGAATTGGTCCACATTCTAAGAGAGGGATCTGGTCTCTAGCTATAGATGGAACAGAATAGACTTTATTCACAGATTATTGTGTCTGTTCTAACCTGTCTAAGGACTGTCTGAAGGAGTGAAGCAAAATGCTTCTCAGTTTGGCCTGTCTTAGAGCTTATACCGGGCTCAAGGGCAGGGGGGGAATGGCCAAAGGCTAGAATAACATGTTTAGCTGACTAGACTAAAGAGTGCATTGTTGTTGTTGTTAGAGGAATGGAGTGCAGTCCAGTCAAGTCACCCTGGCTCATGGCAACCCAATGACTGTTAGAGTAGAACTGCTTTCCATAGGTTTTTCAGTGGCTGACTGTTCAGAAGTACAGGAATAACTCAAAGATATTATTGGTTCAGTTCCAGACATTAGTAAAGAGAGTGCCGTGAACTTTTCAGTTTCCCAGTGCACATAAATGTTATTTTACACTATACTGTATTGTGTTACACATTTAATAGCATTATAAAGTTTGAAATGTGTGAGAATTACCAAAATGTGACAGACACTTCAAGTGAGAACATGTTATTGGAAAAATGGTACCAATAGACTTGCTCAATACAGAGTTGTTACCAATCTTCAATTTGTTAAAAAGAAAAAGAAAAAGAAAAAAAGCACAGTAAAATGAGGTATACCTGTAGATCACTAGGCCTTTCTCCCAAGATATTGCTGGGTGGTTACAAACCACTAACCTTTCAGCTGAAGCTGAGCACATTAACTGTTTTCTCCTATACACTAGACACTTAAAGACTGAAAGGAGAGGCTGAGGAGAGCGTCTTTTGGAAATTAAGGCTTTCAATAGTATGGTGCACAGGGAATTCAGAAAGCCACACACATGCTCAGGGCAAGACGCATGCTCAGAAATTACCTGAGAAAACCCTATGCTTTACCTCGGGCTGATCCTAGATCCAGCGTAAGCCTAGCTAAGTGTTGAAGGCAGGCCCTGGTCCAAAGCAAAGTCCCAAAGACTGAGAGAGAGATTTTCTTTTTTCATTTTGGCACTTTTTCAAAAAGTTAAATATAGAGTTACCATATGACCCAACAACTCTACTCTCAGGTATATACTCAAAAGACTTGAAGGCAGGAACTCAAACGAATACTTATATATCAATATTCAATGTAGTATTACTCACAATCACCAAAAGGTAGAAATGATTACATGTTCATTACAGATAAATGGATAAATATAAAGTGGTATACATACTGATGAAGATAAAAACTACAGTCTACAGTATGGATTACACCCAACCTAAGAAAATGAAAATCCTCACAAATGGACCAAAAAGCAGCATCATGATGAATGGAGAAAAGATTGAAGTTGTCAAATACTTCATATTATTTGTTTCCACCATCAACACTATTGGAAATAGCCGTCAAGAAATGAGATGACGTATTGCACTGAGTAAATCTGCTGCAAAAGACCTCTTCAAAGTACTGAAGAGCAAAGATGTCTTTTGAAGACTAAGGTGTGCCTAACCGAAGCCAAGGCATTTTCAATCACCTCATATGCAGGTGAGAGCTGCACAATGAATAAGGAAGACAGAAGAGTTGATACTTTTGAGTTGTGGTGTTGGTGAAGAATACTGAAAGTACCATGGACTGCCAGGAGAACTAAGAATTTATCCTGGAAGAAATGCAGCTGGAATGCTCCTTGAAAGCAAGAATAGCCAGATTTTGTCTCACCTACTTTGGTCATGCTGTCAGAAGGGACCATTCCCTGGAAAGTCAGCAAAAAAGGGGAGCACCCTCAAGGAGATGAATTGGCACAGTGGCTGCAACTATTGGCTCAGGTATAGCAAGGATTGTAAGGCTGGTACAGAACCAGTCAGTGTGTCATTCTGTTCTACATAGGGTCACTTTGAATTGGAGCTGACTCTATGGCACCTAAAAACAACAACATACATAAAATGTGGTGTATATATATATACTATTAATTTGTTTTCTGACCTGGGGAGATTATTTAGGTAGCCTAAAAGTTCTTCCTAGGGATGCTTCATAAGTATTTGATATTACAAATAATGCTGTGTATCCTGGTACACTTGAGTAAGAGTTTATCTTGGGCAGTGATTTTCAAGCATGAGTACAACTGAAATCACCTGAATAGTTTGTTGAGGCACTCTGGTGGGATAGTAGTTAAAGTATTTTGCTGCTAACCAAAAGGTTGGTGTTTTGAACCCACCAGTCACTCCATGGGAGAAAGATGAGGCAGTATGCTTCCGTAAAGATTTAAAGCCTTAAAAATTCTATGGGGCAGTTCTACTCTGTCCTATGGGGCCATAATGAGTGGAATAAACTCAATGGCAGTAGGTTTGGTTGTTGTTATGTTTTGTTTTGTTTGAAGAGTTTGTTGATACAAGGGTTGTTGGGCCTCACTCCCAGAGTTTCTCCTTCAGAGGGTCTGGAGTAAGGCTGGGTGATTTGAATTCCTAGCAAATTTCCAGGTGATGTTTGGCACACACACTGAAAAGCACTGCTCTAGGACAATAGTCTTCTGGGATACATAAAGTCTTTACAGGAGTTATGAGGACAGTAGTTTTACTGGAATCTATTTTCACACCTTCCATATCCATATGTAATCTTTCTTAAAATCATTCTCTTAGAACACCTTTCTTGTGGTATAGTTATCTGGCTCTTTTTCTTCAACCTTCATTTCACAATCTCCCTTTCTCTCAGTTTACAAAAGAATGGCATAACCCTCAACTGTTCCTAGCATTGCCCTGGTGTGCAAAGGACTCTCATACATTAACGTTCCAAAGTTTAAATTGCTAGCCTCCCTATTCATCTTTCTAAGAGATGTATTTTGTTTTGGTCATCTAGTAGGGAGCTCTGATAGCATAATGGCTACGGCACTTGACTGCTAACCAGAAGGCTGGCGGTTCAAATCCACCAGCCACTCCTCGGAAGGAAGATGGGGCAATCTACTTCCGTAGTGATACTGCCTCGGAAACCCAAGGAGGGGTCACTATGAGTCGGGGCCGACTTGACGGCAAACAACAACAACAACAACAGTACTGCTGTAACAGAAATACCACAAATGGAGATGGCTTCAACAAACAAGGATTTATTCTCTTACAGTTTAAGAGGCTAAAAGTCTGAGTTCAAAGTGCCAGCTCTAGGCTTGACTTGGGCTTCAGCTCTGCCTCTTGCTCCAGGCCTCTGAAGTGGGAGGCTTCTCTTAATTCAGGCAGTTGCTGGCTGCTGAGGCTGACAAACCTAAGGTCAGCAAAGAAAATAACACAGTCCCAAGATTACCAATCAGCATGGCAGGCCACTAGTTCAAGTCCAGAGACAATCCCAAAATTGGCAGGAAATATGGTAGGCTGCTGAATGAAGACTCAGCTATATGCAGGGCCCAAGTGTGCCAAAATGCTCCAGAGACCTTTCTCAAAGCTTCTCCTTATATACTGGAAGCAGACCACATCCCTAAGGCAGCTACTCAGCTGCTCCAGTAGATTCCACCATGGAGTTCATTACCAATCTCATCATGGGGAATAACTACATCCAGCTTCACAGCCACTCAAAACTAGGCCTAGCCAAGTTGACACATAACTTTAACTATCACAGATTTTTAATAATTATTTTTTAAATATACTATTATTGACCAAAATAATAGGCTTTGTGAGGTTTTGATCAGCTGGTTGAAAGCCTGAAGTCTGAAGGTCCTAGAAATCTGAGATCAAATCCTGAACCAACTACTTACTAGCCATGAAATCTTGAGCAGGTTACTTAATCTCCCTGTGTCTCAGATTCCTCATCTGTGAAATAGAAGTAATATATTAACTTCACCTTGGATTACTGTATCAAATGCCATAATATATGTAAAGTGCTTATAATTGCATCTGGCACATAGTAAATGCTATATATATTAGTCATTATTAGTGTTGTTTTGGCATTATAATTATTAATTTTAATAATTCAACCTAGAAAAATTTTTTTTTTATTTAAAGCTCTAATGTATATAGATCTGTTTTGTTTCAGAAAATGTTGATAGAGTAATCAATAAAAGGCTCTCAAGAAAAAATATGTGTTGCATGAGGGTTAAATTATGTGGAAATAAAGTATATTAGTTTAAAAAGAGTTTATCTCAATGGTATTGAATGTTACAGTCCCCTAGCATTTAGATTTAATGAACTACATTTTAAAGAGGATGGGACAGTTTTGTTAACAAATGTTAATTTTCAGAATATGTTGGCAATTACATTTTCTGCAACTACTTAAATTTACAGTGAAAACTTCTAGAAGTTAACTTAAAAGATTTGTAGCAGTATATGATTGTTTGAAACTCTTAAGGGTAAACACAACCTGAGTATCTTCAACCAATGCTTTACGTGTATGACAAAGAATGAATAAATACATAGTAATGGTTTTCTTGATTAAAATTAGGTCTATTTTCTAACTATGGTTTTCATAGCTGAAATAATACGTTTGCAAAACAGAGACAAAGTAGAATCACCTGGGGAAATTTTAAAAATATGGGTTCCTAGACCCTAACTCCAGAAATTCTAATTCAGTTGAAATCTGGTAAGGCTTGGAGACTTTATATTTTTAAAAATCACTCAGGTGATTTTAACACATAGCCAGAGTTGGAAACCACTGATTTAAATATGTTTTAAACCACATCCCCTGGTATACAGTTTAGAGAAGAGATCCCTAATATTTTCTCTGTGATTACATCATTTAATGTGCAGCACTCTTCTCTCAATAATACATCTCTCTATGATTTTCTAGTGAAGGTTGTATCAGATTCTTGTGGGTAAGAAATGGGGTTGGAGATAATTTCTAAATCCATCTGAGCATAAGAGGCACTGTTATCCAATTTGAAAATAATTGACTTAATTTCTAGAAGACCAAAATACAAATTCACTAAGTAAGTTTGCCCAGGTAGAATTTGGTCCAAATAAAAATTTTGTTATTGATAATTTGTAACTTTTAGGTCATTTTCACTTAACCATTCTTTCCTCTATTCCTTGACTTTAAGTTGGTATTTAATTTATTAATTTATATTTTCTTAAATAATGAGCATTGCTCTTAGGAAGTTCAGTTTTCATAAATCATTTCAAGTTAAGTTAAATAAATATTCAAGTACTTTTCCTCTTGCCATCTTAATAAAAACAAAGTATTCCCATGGGTGTTATATTAAAATGACATAAGAATTAAATTGTTTATAATATTTTCTTGTTTGTGAGATTTTTAAAAAGAGTGAACAAGCACCATTTTAGGAATAAACATATACCTAGAACTATCAAAATTTCATCAAATAATCTGAGCTTCAGGAACATAAAACACCAATATTGTAGTGTTTCTGAAAGGGCTAGTTTCTGAAATCGTAGCATGCATGTAGAAACCAAAGATTATTAGTAGTTACCAGGGGTAGGAGAGAGTGGGGGAAGGGGAAGCTTTTGTCTGCAGAGCACTGAATTTATGATAATAGTGGTAGAATATTTTGGAAAGGGATAGTAATAATACTGGCAGAACATGAAAAATGTCATCAATGTCCCTGAGCTGTACATGGGGAAGTTGGTATGTTGGTGAATGTCTTGTTGTGTATGTTTTCACCACCATACACAATAAAAGTAAAAAAAAAAAAAAAGAAAAGAAAAAGAAAGCATAGTAAGCAAAAGCAAAGCCTAGTAATACCATATGGAGCCCCTAGAGGAAAGAATTTTAGACCAATCCACTGAAATCACTTGTATAAGGGAAGCATTCATTCACTCATCCAAAACACATTTACTAAGTCTCTGCCAAATGCTAGCCACTGTTTACAGATTGAACACTACCCTCCTGGAGCTGGCACTCTACTGGAGGGGAAGCAGTGCAGAACTATGAGGGTCAAAAACAAACCAACAAACAACACAGTCAATATTCTTGAGTTGAAATAGTGGATCACATACTCGAGAGCCATAATTTCTTGGGCAAAGTTCCTTTATCTTTCTGAACTTTAGTTTCCTCATTTACAAATGGATGTGATATTACCCACATCACAGGTTTGCTTGAGGATCAAATAAGATAAGAGTGGCATAGTCTTATCTGTGTTTTAAAGTCAGCTAGAGAATGAAGTCCAAACCTCTTTCTGGACAGATCAAAGAAGATATTTCCCTTGTCGTCTTTCTTTCCATTTATGCTAACTCTAGCACACTGAACACCATATTTTGTTGACTCTAAGACACACATTTGTCCCATTTTAACTTCTTTGGAGTTGGAATTGGAATATAGATTATTTTCTAAGCCATCTTGTAATCACTGTCAGTTAGGTGTCAGTCATTATTGTGATAGATTTTATTGCCAGTTCATGTATAAGCATTAATAGCAGTGTCACCCAAAGTTTCAGAATGCATTGCAGTGGCTTGAACATAAATCCTTGGGACAATAGTGAAGTATCCTTTCCAAAAACAAAAAATAAATGTGTCTAGGTATGTGTGTGTTTGTGTGTGTGAGATAAGGAGGGCAGGCAGTACATAAGGACAGAAGTAAATTAGATTTGTTTAGCAACATTCTGAAACCATTAGTCAACAATATAATTAGTCTCTATATAATTACAAAGCTAGATTGACTGCCCAGCACCAAAAGCCTTTAGATCTAGCATAGGATACTTTAACTTGTTTAACGAAATGCATCACCAATGTTCTTTTCATCACAGGGGACAATACTGTGTGGAAAAACATGAAGATTCTGGGTTGAAGAATGAATGAAGAGAATCTAATAGTGAATGTGAAGGAGCTATAGGAATACCTTAACAGATCAATTTTCTTTATATTTTCATTTTATAAACATATAAGAATGATTTATTGTTCTAATATATATATATCTAAGTAACTAAAGATAGATGTTTCAAGAGATTTCTTAAAGGAAGAGAAAATAGCAAGGTAGTGGCTGCCATTATTGAACATTTTGATCAAAGATTCTATGGAAGAATCTTGCTCAAAAGGGAGAAAATGTAGAACAGATTCTCAAATTCTTATGAAATTCAGACTTTTTGGAACCATTGGAGCTGGGTGGAACCCTTGAAACTTGCCCTAAGATTATCTTTAAACTGTAAGCCAAAAAAATATCTCCTGAAGTCTACTTAAAATGTAAAAATAGTTTAGCTTAATGAGTAAAGAGTACTTGAGCATTGTGCTCTTTTAAGTTCTATCTCTATGAGATCAAATTCAACAACTCAAAAGATTAGATAGGAAATGAAAGGGGCAGTCAGTTTACATTAATGGGAAAAGAACAACTCAGTAAAGGAGGATGAGACTGTTCTGCTGTTTATTTTCTCAACAACAAAAAAAATTAAATAAATCAGAGTTCAGGTAAGATGGCGGACTAGGCAGAAAGACTGCACAGACGCTCTTCAACAAAGAAAAGGGAAACCAATTAACACAGACACAGAAGATAATCCTGGATCCCTGAGCCTTGAAGGGAAGGATATAGAAGTGGACTAAACCCCAACTAGCAGAAGAATTTACATGAAAATACCAAAAAAGGAGACAGACGGAGCTGTAGTCTGGCAGCTATCCTGAGCGATCCTGACGGCATGGCACAGGCAGTGTGGAGATTCCTGAGTGGTGGTAGGACCTAAGAATTAACCTAAAAATCAGCCCTGCTAGCCAGGGACTGCACAGAGAACTGCTCTGGTGGCTGGAGAATAAACGGAGAATGTGAAGAGAAAGGCAGGCTGAGCTGTGGACTTTTGCTGGTCCGGAGGGCACCACCATTGTGAAGGTTTAAAAAGCAGCTTGACTATTTTGGATATTTAAAGAGACAGTGCTCTCATAGATTCCTGGGGCTTAAAAACATGTTCTGCTTGCCAGCAACCCCAAGGACACTCCGGACCTGCAGGACTGAAAAGGTACAACATTCCTCTTGTTACTCTTATACCCCACACCCACTTGGTGAACAGAGGTGTGGTCATCTCCCACTCCCACCTACCTTCTGGGCCCACAGGAACTTCATCACAGTCTGTGTGCTCAGACAGAGCCTGGGTGCCCTGCCCTGTCCTCCACCGATTTTTTTTCTCTTTTTTTCTTTTCCTTTTTTTATTTTTCACTTTCTTTTTTCTGCTGATTAGTTTGCTTGTATTTGTCTGTTTTAAAACAACTATTAATAATACTTTTGTCCTTTTTACTATTGTTATCCTTCCCCTCCCAGGTCCTAGCTTTCAGCATATTTTCTTTTCCCTGTTCCTCATTGAAATTTTTTTTTAAGTTTTTTTTCCCCCCTTTTTCCTTGGGGTAAACCCTGTTCCTTGTTTTTCTTTTTGCATGTGTCCCATTTTTTTTCTTCATTATTCTCCATCTCTACCTTTTTTCTGTTAGGGCCCTATGCCCAGATATTGCAGGCTTTCTTGCTTTTTCTTCTTCTTCCCTTTTTTCTTTTTTTGGTTACTGTGCCTGTGTGATTACATAGTGTGTTTTTTGTGCTTTTAGTTTTTTGATGGATATTCAATTGTAATTTTTGTCTAACTGAGTGGGAGACAGCAAGAGTCCCCATAAGACAACTACACCCACACCTCCTGCAACTTCACTTACTGAGCGAGAGTCACTACCTCCTCCACCCTTGGGCCAAAGATAAAAAAAAACACCAGGAAGCCCTGAATCACCCTTGGCTGCTCTTCACAAACAGTTAACAGAGATCTAAATACAACAACACCACGATGCCTTGGAGACAACAGACAATCACAGAGCACACAAAGGAGCAGGATAAAGTGGTAGAAACAAGGGAGCAGGATACAGACCCAGAACACATCCCTGAGGAAGAAATAGCACTGGAACTCTCTGATAAGGAATTCAAAAGAATTTTCTTTAGGTATCTTCGAAGAATTGAGAGACACACCAAAGAAAACACAGAAAAAACATTACAAGAATTTTGGAAGAAAATACAAGAACTAAATGAAAAATTAGAAATGATTCTAAATCTACAGATAGAAATCCAGAAGATAAATACTAAATTGTCAGAAATAGATAACACATTGGAAGGGCAAAGGAG
>NW_006921634.1:15926006-15944375 GCF_000298275.1 Orycteropus afer afer
GGTCAATGTCATGAGACAAAGTGTATGTGAACTGCTGTATGGAAAGTGAATTTGCTCTGTAAATCTTCACCCAAATCACAATAAAACAATCAATTAAATCATAAAACATACATATACACACACACACACAGATACAGCTCATTCTATTGCACTTAATTTTATTGCACTTCACAGATATTGCATTTTTTACAAATTAAAGGTTTGTGGAGACCCTGCATCAAGCAAGTCTATTAGTGCCATTTTCCCAACAGTATGTGTTTACTTCATGTTTCTGTGTCACATTTTGGTAAATCCCACAATATTTCAAACTTCTCCATAATGCTTTTGCACACTTCATAGACTACAGTATCGCATAATCCTAACTTTTATATGCACTAGGAAATAAAAAAAAAAAATTCATATGACTTGCTTTATTGCGATATTTATTGTGGTGGTCTAGAACTGAGCGCACAATATTTCTTGCATCAAGAGGTTACAATGAAAAGAAGGTATGCTTGCATCAGGGTAAATGGCAATGAATAGAAGCTTAGACTTGATGAAATATGATATTCATTATCCCCAAATACATTGCCTGGCACATAGAAAGAGCTTAAACAAATATTTGTTGAATTAAATTAATAGATCCTTTAGTATAGAACACATTCCCTAGTCCTGAGTGTCTCTGCAAGAAAAGGATTCTTGCAGAAACCATTCCTCTGGGTGGTAGTGAGGATTCTTACACTACCCAACCATAGCAATCACTGCCACCCTTCAACCTACAGAATCCAAATTTCTCTTTCAAGGAGGATAACATTGTAATAATAAAAATGAGTTTTACCCATTGTCAAAGAGTTGATCCTGACTTATAGTGACCCTATAGGACAGAGTAGAACTGCCCCATAGGCTTTCCAAGGCTATAAATCTTTACATGAGCAGACTGCCTCATCTTTCTCCTGGGGAGCAGCTGGTGGGCTCAAACTGCCAAGCTTTTAGTTCACAGCTGAGCACTTTCACTGCTGTGCTACCAGGCTCCTTTATAATAGCTTAAGTGCCTATTTTTTTTTTTAAATATATAGCTTTAGAATACTGCATTATCAGTGATGACAAACATTAATCTATGGGTAAATAGATGGGTAGATAGGCTGAATGACCAGGTATGTCTCAGCAAAAGGGAATATACCCATGACCAAATATAAGGTTAGCACATGATATTTCTACATACATTTTTGGATGTGCTATAAGAATGTCCATATAAATGGAATAAACAGGGGGCAAAGTTATGATAGCCACAGTAAACCATCATGATGGAGTGAGTTGCTGGACCTGTGGGCTCGGGACCTTGGTTGCAGGGGACATCAACCTCAACTGGCATAACATACTACACTAAAACTTTGTTCTATGTCCTGTTTTGGTGAGTAGTGACTGGGGTCTTAAAAGCTTGCAAGCGAATGTACCAAATGTGAGTGATCAACACAGTGGCACTGAGGAAAAGGAAGACAGAGAGAGTGCATGGGAGGTATAGACAACAAAGATGAACCCTTTTGCACATACAGTACTACATTGTCAGTGAAGGCAAACATGGATGTATGGGTGGATAGATGGGTGGATAGGCTGAACTATTAGGTATGTCTATACAGGGGGGAGTGTGCCCAAGACCATGTATAGGGTTGGCAGACAATGTTTCTACCAGTATATTGGTATGTTCTGTAATAATTCCCATGTATATAGTAGAGCTGACAAGCAGCAAGGTTGTTGTCACTTCCTGGCCACAGCCAGCTGTCCAGAAGGAGCGAGTAGTTGGGCTTGTGGGCTTGGGACCATAGTTGCAGGAGACATCAAGCTCCATTGGCATAACATACCACACAAAACATTGTTCCACATCCTACTTTGGCAAGTAGCAACTGGGATCTTAAAAGCTTGCAAGCGGCCATCTAGATGCAATGATGGGTCTCTCTTCGTGCAGAACAAAGAAGAATGAAGAATACCAAAGACACACGGACATAATTAGTCCAGGAGACTGGTATACCATGCGATCCTCAGCCTATGAGACCAGAAGAACTAGATGCTGCCCGGTTGCCACTGTCAACCACTTGGAGGGGGATCTCTGTAGGATATCCTGGATAAAATGGGAGAACAATGTGGAAAAAACTCAGAATCATTAAAAAAAAAAAAAGGAACAGATTTGCTGGTCTGATAGAACCTGATGGAACCACTGAGACTATGGCCCCTAGTTGCCCTTCAGCTCTGGAATTGAACCCACTCCTATGGCTTCCAGCCAAACAAAAGACAGGCACATGAGCCAAACATTTACATTAGGTAGATATATTCCTTGAAGAGATCAATCATGGGAGAATAGAAGGGCTGCATATGCACAAGGAGACAGTTCAGGGTGGCAGGTGTGAGTAGGAGGGAAGGACACAGGGAAGAGGTAACTATGGGGAGGAAGTGGGAGGAGAGCTATTGCATTGTGAGAAATTGTAGTCAATGTCATAAGACAAAGTATATGTGAGCTGCTGTATGGAAAGGGAATTTTGCTAAATAAACTTTCACCTAAACCACAATAAAAATTAAAAAAAAAAAAAACCTTGCAAGCGGCCATCTAGATGCAACAATTGATCTCTCTTTGTCTGGAGCAAAGAAGAATGAAGAGTACCAAAGACACATGGAAACAATTAGTCCAAAGGACTAGTGGACAATGTGAACTTCAGCCTACTGACCAAGAGACCAGAAGAACTAGATGGTGTCAGACTACCACTGTCAACCACTCAGAAAGGGATCATTGCAGGAGATCCTGGATAGTGTGGGAGAAAAATGTGGAACAAAACTCAAATTATAAAAAAAAAAAAAAAAAACGGCTTACTGGTATGATAGAGACTGGTGAAACCCCAGAGACTATGGCTCCTAGTTACCCTTCAGACCTGGAATTGAACTCACTCCCGTGGTTTCCAGGCAAACAATAGACAGGCAATAAGGTGAACATTACACCAGGCAAGTACACTCCTTAGAATGTTCAGTCATGGGAGAACATAAGGGCATTATTTCCACAGGGAGATAGTTCAGGGGCAGAAATGCATAGGAAAGAAAGACACAGGGAAGAAGTAACTACAGGGAGGAAGTGGGAAGAAAGCTGTTAACACTGTGGGAATTACAGTCAATATCATGAAACAAAATGTATATGGACTGCTGTATGGAAAATGAATTTGCTCTGTAAACTTTCACTCAAATCACAAAAAAAAAAAATTTAAAAAGAGAAAATATAGCTTTAGAAATCATGTCATTTCCATTCTTATTATAATTCTCAAGATCATTTTGTTAGTAAGTCCCATGAAGAAAACATCTACCAGTTTTGTGCCAAGGTTTTGTGCTAACCCACTACATGTTAGAAGAAAATGCAATTTGTGTTGCAAACCAGAGCTGCTGTAAGTGAAACATGAAATTTGCTTTGAATAGACAATCAATCTTAACATGATTATACATACTGTAATTGATTCTCACACTATACACATTCAGATGGATACCATGTAAAATGCTTTTTTAAAAATTGTTCTAATGTTGCAAAATTATCTCCAGTTTCACAGTATCAGCTGTGTCAGATCAATCTCTTTAGTAAAACTGCATTATATCATAGAATAAATTCCATCCACGTGGCAATATTAAAAGTAAAAGAAAGTTTTGCCTCTTGTAATCATTAGAGTTATGATCAGTTTATGGATCATTAGAATCAGTAAGTAATCTACAGACTACTTGGTTTCGGTACATTCATAATCTTCCTTTGGAGACAAAGATTGTCAGTCTTTAAACTTATTTTTTACACTGTTGATTGAAATAAGTGATAAGATGGATGCTTATTGCTTTTTTCTCATTTCTGACAGCTACTAGCTGTGTAAACTCTGTGAAGTCACTTAACTTCTCTTGGCTTTTTTTTTTTTCTTTTTTAAAGTGAGTAAAATTAGAATTATAAAAGTACATACCTCATAGATTTGTTATAAGGATAAAATGAATTAATATCTATAAAACAAATAGAAAAACCCTCAATAAATGTCAGCTTTTATTTTTATTATTTCTGGACAGAATCATATAAGATCACCAGAGATGAATTAATAAATAGATGAATAAATTAGTAAAAGAGAAATGAGGTGTGGGTGGAGGGGGAAACACTCTTGAGATAGTAGCAACCAAAACCCACTACCATGGAGTCAATTCTGGCTTATAGCAACACCCATTGGGTTTCTAAGGCTGTATATCTTTTTGGAAGTAGATTGTCTCATCTTCCTCCCACAGAGCAGCTGGCAGGTTTGAATCTCCAAACTTCTGGTTAGCAGCTGAATGCCTTACCCACTATGCCACCAGAGTTCCCTCTTGAGATAGTAGACACCTGTTATTTTTGTTGATAGGAAAGATAACATCAAATGTGGGTGAAGTGCACAACCACATGATGGATAACCAAGGTAAATGATATCACTAAGAAGTACAGAAGAGAAAAGGACTTTTTGGTAAAGGATATGACAATAAAATTCTGCAACAACAAAAAAATGTGTGTCTGGTTACAAAAGTATGAATATAGGCATATAGTGTATGGGTATAAATATGTGGGCACATATGTGTGCACAGAAAGATGTATCTATAAGGATATGCACATAGAGGTATGTATGTGATGTGCGTGCATGTGTATCTATCCAAAAAAAACAAACTCACTGTCGTTGAGTTGGAGCCAACTCATAGCTACCCCTCCTTGGGTTTCCGAGGAGGCATCACTATGGAAATAGATTGCCCAATCTTCCTTCTGAGGAGTGGCTGGTATAATAAATCATATAGCACACACAGTTACAGATAATTCTTATATATAAGCACCACACTTCACAAGATTGGTTTTCTGGGTTTGAAGGTTTGTGACCATAGTGTCACGGAACAACTCAGGTAATTTGTATAATACAGTTCCTAAAGGGTGTATGTTCCACATCCCAAGATGGTGAGAGGTGTCTGGGGTCTTAAAAGCTTGTAAACAGCCATCTGAGATACAACTATTGGTCTCTACTCATTCAGAACAAAAGAGAAAGAAGGAAACAAAAACTCAGAGAAGAAAGTAGTCTATAGGATTAATAGTCTACATGAACCACAGCCTCATCAACTGTGAGACCAAAAGAGTTAGATGATACCCAGCTGCTACTATGGACCATTCTGATCAGGGCCACAATAGACGGGTCCAATGGAATGGGAGAAAAAATGAGGAACAGAACCGATATTCTTAAAGAGTCCAGACTTACTTGACTGGTTGAAACTAGGGAACTCCCCAAGACTATTGCCTGAGATACTCTTTAAACCTTAAACTGAAACTATCTCTTGAGATCACCTTTTAGATAAGTAGCAGATTGGCTCATAAATAAAAAATACCACCTGTAATGAGCTCCTTTAAAAAATCGTCTATATGAGATCAAATTGTCTGAAATTACTCTAAAGCAAAGATGAGAAGGTAAAGGGGCAGAGAAACAAGAGTACTGAAAATGGTACAACCAGAACAGAATGAATGAGAATGATGACATACTATGCAAAATGTCATCAATATCATTAAGTAATTTGTGTAGAAATTATTAAATGGGAACTTAATTTGCTGTGTAAACTTTCATTTTAGACACAATAAAATATTATTTTTAAAATGCTATAATAAAAATAAATGTAATGTAGGACTTGCCCTTCAAGGACAGTTGCGATCTCAATAGAAAGAGAAGGCAGGGATGCTGAGAATACTTCCTGCTATTCATGACCTTTTCTCCCTGTCTTTTCCCTTGCAACCTGGACTATGACAGATATCATAAGCACAGCACAGGGAATCCTGGTTCAGTGGATCAGAGCCAACCTGTATCTCCCCCAAGTACCTATGAAAAGGGAGAGGAACAGGAGTAGTGAGAGTGCTCTCCAGGGGCACCACCCACCTTGCATTCAGCTAAGCCTGGCCAATCATGATTTTATGGGATGCTGAGGGAGTGGGAATTCTGTGCAGTCTGCCAGCTCTCTGTCCATGATTTCCAGCTTGCACTATCTGAGATGTATAGGTTTTGCTCAATTGAAAACAACTTTCTGGCTGTGTACGCTTCTGAACATCACTTAACATCTCTAAATTTCAGCATTAGCATTTATTAAATGGACATTAATGGAAAAAAATAGCCACCTCAAGTGGATGCTTTGAAAAATAAATGTATTTGTATGACAACTAGCAACAGAACAGGTATTCATAACTATTAGTCCTCCCAAATATATGTAAATATTTTGGAAAAGTCCTGTACAGAAACAGCATATTGCATTGAAATTCAAATATTTTTTCAAAAACATTGTTTCTCCTATTTTTTCTGTCTGAGTTCCCTGAATTAAGTAGAGAACAGTTATGTCCCAGTCATATATGTTGTTTGGATATCTGTAACACTTATTTCGATATGCTGCATTAAACAAACTGAGATTTAGAAGAAATACTATTCAATCCATTCCAATGTCTTAAAGAGCCTTGAACAGCATATCAAATTTTGGATGCCAAAGTTTAATTGAAATTTGGCATATAGATGAGCACTTTCACATGTGTTGAAAGCTAACAGAAGATTCCTAAACAAAGAGCAATCACAAATGGTAATTATATCCAACTGGATCCAATTATATTTAGCATTTTATATGAGTGAGGGAGAAAAACAAGAATAGACTCAGGAAAATGTTTTCCTTTCATGATTTTTACTTTCTAAGAGGCAAAGATGAATCATCTTATGCAGTTATTTCTCATAACTCAAGGAACATAACTGTCTAGAAAAAAAAATTATGTAATGTCTTCCTAACCATAAACAAACATTCAGTTACTGAATAAATGTGGGCATTTAAGCACATCTAGCAATAGCTCCACAATCTAGCATGTTGACCCCCCAAAAATGTTTCATGATAATAATTTGTTACCAAGAGATGTTGATTACTTCAGGCCACACTAGCTTAGGTGGCTTCTGTTACACAGAACAGACACCTCCAAAGTGATTACTTGGAAGAAACCACCATTAATCCAAGTGGCTAAGGGGAATGCTGATCCTCAATGGAACAGGGGGAGGGGATCCAAAGGTGATTGCTGCCCTTTCTTTTTCCTGGGGAATAGTTTCCAAATTGCAAACTCTTAAGGTTGGGCAATCTACTTCCTTAGTGATACAGCCTCAGAAACCCAAGGAGGGGTCGCTATGAGTCGGGTCTGACTCAACGGCACATAACAATAACAACAACCAAAGTCCAGGTCCTTAGATGTTATTTCATAGGACTAGAATTGTCTGAATTCTAAAGTAGTACACAGCATAGGGCCTAAGGCATCACACTGCTGACCAGAAGGCTGGTGGTTCAAACCCACCAGCCACTCCTTGGAAAGATGATTGGGCAATCTATTTCTGTCAGAAACCCAAGGAGGGGTCATGTGAGTCATGAATGACTCAACGGCAGTGAGGTTTTTTTGTTTTGTTTTGTTTTGTTTTTTTTGGTTAAATATATCTAAGAAATAGTGAAATATGCTTTCTTTGATTGATTTTATTTATCACGATAAGTATATTCTTGTAAGCAAATTACTACCCTTGAATTTATCTGGAAATCCTTTATACTCCTCCTCAACTGTCATGTTCTGATGTGACTGTCCCTTTGAGGTCAAAGCATAAAGCTGCACTTCTATAAATATATGATGGGTCTTTCTTTAAAGAGAGGGACAAATCTAATGTCAACCACGTAGGAAAGAAAGACACCATAGCAAAAGAAATTGAATTTGAAAGGCAGACCTTGGACAGGAGGAAAACAGGGGAATCCTTTCTCTTTCTGGGCTAGTACTCTTATGGAATAGTTTGATTGAAGATGGTCTGAGGATGGGAGAGAAGAATGCTCTCTGCTGGTTGGGCAAAGACTTGGGGCTAGGTAGACGTCCAGTCTTAGGAGGTTCCATAAATGAATTATATAGCCAGCTATGAGTTTCTCTCTGTATGTTGACACTTTAGTTATCCCTGAGCATTTAACAAGTCCTGGTAAAGACACAAGGAGCCCTGGTGGCACAGTGGTTAAGTGCTTGACTGCTAACTGAAAGGCCAGTGGTTCAACCCACAAGCCACTCCCGGAGAGAAAGATGTGGCAATCTGCTTCTATAAAGATTACAGCCTTGGGCACCCTATGAGGCAGTTGTACTCTGTCCTATAGGGTTGCTAAGAGTCAGAATGGACTCAACGGCAACAGGTTTTGGTAAATATATGGAAGTCCCTGTGCGGTGCAAATGGTTAATGCACTTGGCTGCTAACTGAAAAATTGGAGATTCCAGTCAATCCAGAGGCACCTTGGAAGAAGGGCCTGGCAATCTACTTCTGAAAAATCAGCCACTGAAATCCCTATGGAGCACAGCTTTACTGTAACACATGGGATCAGTGGCAACTAGTTTTGGTAAAGATACTGCCTCTTCTCAGGGGTGCATAGATAACTTGAGGAGGGGGCCTGGGGCTGGAGGGATAGAATTAAAGCATCATGGTAGTGGCAGTAGTGATTAGTAAGAGATTCCCTAGGAGGTGAATCTCAGTGAATAGGCAGCTGGAATATCAAATGTAGCTATTTCTCTCTTTGTGAATACTCATTCTTCTATCTGTCTTAGAGGACTCAGATGCTGTTTTATTAAAAGAGCAAGCATCTTCCCATCTCTGCTCAGCTTGCATGTCTATCAATGTATCTACACATAGATTATTTTTACTGTTATTTCAGGATTGTGTGTGTCGTAGTATTTACCTTTGTTGCCTTTAACTTTCATGCTCTTCCCAGTGTCTTCCTTTGTCTGGATAATTTTGTGCTGACCTTCTCCTTATTGTATATTGCCTTTTCCTTCACCAAAGTCAATATGTGTCTACCCTTTAATTAGTGATCTACCCCACTTTCCTCCCCATCCTACCCTTGGTAACCTTCAAAGAATGCTTATTTCTGTGTGTAAACTTTTTCTTGACTTTTTGCAGTAGTGGTCTCATACAATATTTGTCCTTTTGTGATTGACTAATTTCACTCAGCCTGATGTTCTGTAGGTACATCCACGTTATGAGGCATTTTGCAGGTTCATTATTATTCTTTAATACTGTGTAGTATTCTGTTGTGTGCATGAACCATAGATTTTTTATCCATTCATTCATTGATGAACACTTAAGGTGTTTTCATATTTTTGCTACTGTGAATAACACTAGGTTTTCTAGTATAATATAATAGGAGGTCCTGGGTAGAATGGGAGAAAAAATGTGAAACAAAACTCAAAATCATAAAAAGACCAGGCTTTACTGGTCTGATAGAAACTAACGGAACCTCTTAGACTATAGACTTTAGACACCCTTCAAGTATGGAACTGAAGTCAACCCCATGGCTTATCTTTCATCCAAACAACAGACAGGCCACAACAGACAGACTTTTAAAGTCAATAACATCACAGAGGTATGCACCCCTTAGAAAAATCAAACATAGCAGATTAAAAGGGCAGCATTTACCCAGGGATGAAGCTCAGAAGTCTGGATGGGATAAGGAAGATAGAGGAATAGGAATGGGAAACACAGAGAGGAAGTGGGAAGAGTGCTTGTTACATTATGGGGATTGCAATCAATATCACAAAACAAAATGTATATGAATTGTTGAATGGAAAACCAATTTACTCTGTAAAGTTTCACCTAAATTATGATAAAAAGTTATATAAACAAAAAAAGAGCCAGCACCACTTTATTCCTTCTTAGAATAAACATTGAGGACAAGGATTATATCTTTGTTGAGGAATAAATTAATTAGTACCTTCTATTTTCTAGAAACAATGTCAAGTGTAGAGTGATGAAGGATTACCATTTTGGAGGCTTGTAGTCTAACAGGGAAAAAGAGGTATGTGAATAAATAATGGTAAAACCAATGTAACAGATGCTTAGATAGAAATATATATCAGACATATGAAGGCAAAATTGAAAGGCAGATACCAAGCTTATAATAACTCAGTGTGATTCATAGGCCTGAATCCATACTCTTACTTCAATGTTAAACTTCTTTAAGAGAGTAAGTGTTCTGTCAGCACATAATGACAGAAAACATCTTCTAGCCTAAGGTCTGAATTTCTCATTCCTTTATCTATAAGTAAATGTATTCAGGTGACTGAGTTTGCTTTGCCTGAAGAAAAGAAGGCTGGATTTGGGGGATCTTTATTAATCTGTGGTCTCTAAAATTAGGTTAATTCTTTTAAATCAAAGGTTCTAAGTTTGGAAGGGTTGTAGGTTTTATGAATGTATAATCTAAAATCTCCTGAAATAAACTAAATTGTTAATGGATCCATGACTCACTAAAAAAACCTTTGTTTTCCTTTGGTCATGTGAAATAGGGGATACTTATGTTTAAAAAATCCTATCAGCAGTCAACCATGTACTTGATATGAAACACTGTGTTAATAATATAGCTTAAACAATTACACTATATAAAATATATCGAAATGAATTATGAGTACATTTATATTTTAAATAATTTAAGTTTTAAAACTTACTGATTCAAATCCCTTGTATATTATTCATTTTTAGTATTTCTTCTTATCTTCGGTGTTCTGCAATTTCAATATGACATGTTTAAAAATGAATATACTATTCAGAATCCCACTAATAATTATTCTTCGTAAGCATGAGAATTCATTATTTCTGAAAATATCACCCATTATCCTTTCCAAGTTTGTCCTTCTCCCATTCTTTGTTTTGTCTCCTTCTGATACTCTTATTTTCTTATCCATGACTCAGTATTTTTTATATTTTCCACTTTTTAAGGCTGGCAGTTCAAACCCACCAGCCACTCCTCGGAAGGAAGGTTGGGCAATCTACTTCCGTAGTGATACTGCCTCAGAAACCCAAGGAGGGGTCACTATGAGTTGGGTCCAACTCAACAGCACATAACAACAACATACTGCATTCTGGGCACTATCCTCAATTATGCTATGTCTAATCTGCTCTTACACACTTTCATTGAGTTTTATTTCAATAACCGTATTTTTAATTTATGGATGTTTTATTTATTAAAACTTTTGCTTTTGTTTTAAAATAAGTCGTGTTCTGTTCTTAGGGTTTGATTTCTTTCTCTATATTAACATTTTAAGCATACTTATTTTATATTTTCTTCCATGCTGTTATTATCTTATTTATCTAATGCCTCTGTAACAAAAATATTACAAATGATAATTTTAAGCAACATAATTCATTTCCTCATAGTTTAGGAGGCTAGAAGTCTGAATTCAGGGTGCCAGTTCTAGGAGGATGCTCTGTATACCCTCCAAGGGAAAATCCTTGTCTCAGCTTCTCTTCCTTGGCTTCTTGCAGATCTCCACATGGCATCAATCTTTCTGGATGAGTGCTTGCTTTCTTCTGTGACTAATCTACTCTTTCATAACTCAAAAGTGATTGGCTTAAGAAACACCATACAGTGATATGGCCTCGTTAAAATGACAAAGAAAACCCTACTGCCAAACAGGATTATATCCACAGGTACAAACCCACTGTTGTCAAGTAGATTCCAACTCACAGCGACCCTACAGGACAGAGTAGAACTGCCCCATAGGATTCCAAGGCTGTAAATCTTTACGAAAGCAGACTACCACATCTTTCTCCCACAGAGTGACTGGTGGATTCAAACTGCCAGTCTTTTGGTGATCAGCTAAGTGTTGTTAACACTGCAGCACCAGGGTTCCTTCCAAAGCTGTAAGTGTTAGGATTAGAACATATATTTTGAGGGGACACAATTTTCATCCACAACATATCTCAACTTCTTTACGATCTTATGCTAACTCTCACTTATGGTTTATATCATCTGCTAACTCTCATTTATGGTTCTTTCCTTATGGTTTTACCATATATTATAGGGGGCTCTGGTAGCATAGTACCTAAGGCATCTGACTGCTAACCAGAAGGCTGGTGGTTCAAACCCACCAGCCACTCCTTGGAAGGAAGGTTGGACAGTCTACTTCCATAGTGATAATGCCTCGGAAACCCAAGGAGGGGTTGTTATGAGTCAGGTCTGACTCGACAGCACATAACAACAACAACATAGTGAGCATATGTTTAGCAGGGCTTACTTTTTTCTTGAAAATCCTTGCCAGTTCTAGATGGTTGGTACTATTCTTTTGGAATGGCATTTAGAAGCCTCAAGGGTATTTTTCAGCTTGCATAGATATATATATATACCAGCTATATGGTGGCAAAAATGAGGAAGAGATAACAAGTATATGATAATTTAATATGATACATGGGCCTGAGTCGATACTCTAAGGTTCAGAGGATTTCTACATCAGTGAAGGAGTGTTAAAACAAAACAGCAACAAAAAAAGAACAAAACAAACAAACAAAACCCATGCAGCCCAAGGAATGAAATTCTTGGGGGAAGATAGATTACTTTTCTTTTTATTAATGTTTCTTTTCTTACTCTGGCTAATGGGCACAATTATCTAGCCTAACTTTTCATTTAAATAAAGGTCCCTATTTTAATGTTCCTTATAGGGACTGCTGGTGGCATAGTGCTTAAGGCATTTGACTGCTAACCAGAAGGCTGGCGGTTCAAACCTACCAGCCACTCCTCAGAAAGAAGGTTGGGCAATCTACTTCTTCAGTGATACCGCCTCAGAAATCCAAGGAGGGGTCGCTGTGAGTCGGATCCAACTTAATGGCAGTGTTTTTTTTTTGTTTGTTTGTTTTTAATAGGAGTAGGAATGTCTGGGTTCCTATTCCTGTGTTGTCTGAAACCAAAGCCTTAGTTTCCTTCTTTCTCTGTGTGGATAACAGCCTCAAAACTCTTGGTTATTGAGAATCATAACTCCCAAAAGCAACCACAGGATCACTTCAGTCCACATTTTGGCTTTTGCTTCTTTGTTTTGGGCACATCGTAATTTCCTTTATTTCTTGCAAAATTGGGTAATGTTTTAAATCATTTTTTATATTTTATCCAGTATGCCTAGGTGTTTGTAAACATGAGGTTTTTATATCATCTTGATCTACTGTATTGCCAAAGCTTTCATTTAGAAAGTTTACTGTTTCATTTTTGTAATTACTTAATCACTTAGTATTTCCCAAAGAAGAAAGTTTAGTTGGACTATTTTTCAGATCTCGAGAATTTCGAAACCCTTGACATTATGTTTTTATAGTCAGGATTCTTCACCATGTTCAAAAGTGATGACCAGAAACATATTTTCTAAGTAAATGAAGAAACTCTGATATACCTCCTGGGATCCTGGCAAGACATGAACCATGTCTTGCTGATCACCACTGAAAATTGATCACAACAGGGTGATTAATTGATTGCCAGTGAAAAGTTGACAAAAAATGAAAATTCAAACATTTTTTAAATACCATTTCTGACTGTTACTGCTTGCACTAGTAAAACCTGAGAATATTTCATTTCTTTCAAGTTACCACAATTTTCAGTAATAAAACTGTATAATATATGGAAGGATCTGTCTGCATCAATAAATTGTGAAACAGATTTTTTTAGTAAGAGTTATAGAATTTACCCCACAAAAATGGCAATTTACAAAATTTGGAGATGTTAAAAAGTAAAGTCTCAATATTTGGGAAAATGGCAATACCTATATCTAAAGTGTAACTATTAATTTCCACTTTCATGAATATCACACTTCCCACTCAGAAAAAAAAAAAAATAGAAGAGTGTTTAAATAACAATGTTAAAAGCATATGGATGGATTTATTTATACTCTCTACCAGGGAGAAGTAATTTTCTTTAGCTATTCTCATAAATCATAGATGTGAAATAATATTAATTACTGGTTAATTTTTTTGTTACTTTATTATTAAGCTGGAAAGAAAAATAAAACAGAACTACACTGTCAAAGCAAAGAGTGCATGAAAAGTAACTACAGAATCTTGTGGAGATAATAGACTCAGAGAAGACCAAACTCTGACCATGGGACTTGGTCCTGTCTTAAATTTCGCATAGTTTAGCCCTCCTTGACATGGTGGTGCTCATTGTGAACTGAAAGCATAATAAAGAATTTCTGTTCATCTTCTTGCTGCTCAGGTCCCTCTGTTAAGAGTAGTCTGGATTTTCTGAAGTAAGGGGGAATCTACTATTCTCTAAATAGTAGATTATGGGGAAAAAAAAAAAAAAAAAAACCTGTTCTTGCTGTTGTTGTTCTGTGCCATTGAGTCAGACCCGACTCATAGCTACCCCTCCTTGGGTTTCTGAGGCAGTATCACTATGGAAGTAGATTGTCCAACCTTCCTTCCAAGGAGTGGCTGGTGGGTTTGAACCACCAGCCTTCTGGTAGCAGTCAAGTGCCTTAGGCACTACACTACCAGAGCTCCCATGGAAAAAAACTAGATAAATTAATTTAGCAATAAATCACATTTGAAGAAAGGAGTAGCAAAAGTTCTCAGTACAAGTTGGGATTCTGATTTTATTTCTTTATCACTACTAATATATAAGGAGCTCTGGTAGCGTAGTGCCTAAGGCACTTGACTGCTAACCAAAAGGCTGGCAGTTTAAACACACCAGCCATGCCTGGGAAGGAAGATGGGGCAATCTACTTCTGTAGTGATACTGCCTTGGAAACCCAAGGAGGGGTCATTATGAGTAGGGTCCAACTCAGTGGCACCTAACAACAACAAACTAATATATAACTCCCATTGTTTAAATAAAATCATTTTTCCACAGACACATTGTTGTTGTTAGGTGCCATGGAACTTTGACTCATAGAGACCCTATGTGCCACAGACATAGTAACAGTTATATGGTGATGAGGTGATAAAAATATAAAGATAGTGTCCATGGACCAGTCTAATAATAATTTTTTAAAAGGAGTATAGCTTTTTTTAAGTTGCTTAACTCTACCTAACATAAAACACTCAGGCTTAGTAGATTTGAAGGCTTAGCTAATAAAAAAAGAATTCCTGGTAAATTTTAAACGCATACCCTCTGACAAAGCAAATTTGAAAGTGGCTGCATTCGGTATATCTAAGATTTATTTTATTATTATTACCATCTGTCTCCTTGCTAGTCAGAGTGTGATTCACAGACCAGGAGCATGAACATTATCTGGAAAGTTGTTAGAAATGGAGAAAGTTCCAGATGCACCTAAGATCTGAATTAGGATTTGCATTTTATCAAGATCTCTTGGTGATTCTTAGGACTATTCAAGTTTGAGAAGCTTCATACTATGAGAAATAGAAATATTTTCAAATTTAACCTTAGGTCTGGGTTTTTTTCTTGAAAAGGTGCAAATGTTCTGAAATCCTATAGATGTTAGTGATAGTTGATCAATTCTGTGAATATACTAAAACCCACTTAATTGTACAGTTTTCAAGTGCGACATACTATTTGTGAATGTCTCATTTATTTATTTATTTATTTATTTATTTATTTTTTAAGTAAGCTATAGTCCGTGCTTTAAATGTCTATATGAGCTACGGACGAATAGAACCAGTTCCAACTTTGTTTTTTTTTCTTGGAGCGGGGCGAGGGGGTTATTGATGTACCATTTCCTAGAGCTGCAACGGCCCTTGGTTCTGGCAGCCCTGGCCGGTACCCGTAAGGCCCACCATCCATCACTTGTGTCTGCAAGGCGCCCTTAGGGTGCAACTCCTCTCCTCCTAGAGCTCCTTAGAAAGCTGAAACATTTTTTCCTCAGGAAACCGCATGTGGATGACTGTGACATGTCAGGAAACCTGACCACCCAATTAAGGGGCAAAGCTACGGAAAGACTATCTGCTAGCTGCATGTGTGGTCACATGCGTGTGGAGGAGGGGAGATTTTTTTCTCTCTCTCCCCATTCCACCCTCCACCATCCTCCCATCCTCGCTGAAAAAAAAAAAAAAAAAACCTGATTCTTAAATGAAGTACCTGAAATCCACTACAAACGACCCTGCTGCTCTAAAGTTCATGAGTTTCCCCACCTGCACACTGAACAGTCTTGTCTCTCTTAGTCAAAGCTTCGTCCGACGGTGCAGAAACCTAGAGGTTCTACTTCTGTCTTAACCTCGACGCCCGGGGGCGTAGGAGAGCACGTCTGAGGACCACTAGCCAAGACCACCCACCCCCACGCGCTTCTTCCAACTTCCGGGTGTCCCTCGGGTCGGGAACCTGTGCTCGCCACCTGAAGGGCCAAGGCATCCAGAGCGTGTAGACGGCAGGGCGCGCGAGATCCTTTGTGTTCCCGACGTACCGAGGCCGCGCCAAGGACCCCTTAGAGTCAGTCACGGGACACCAATTCGAAATAGTCCCCTACTCAAACTATACTTTTTGCGCAGCGACACTGGGTCTCTTTGAATGGCGCGGGTGACATCTAGGCTGAGAAAACTGACTAGACATCTGATCACCTGCAGGTCCCAGCACTTGGAGGTCTCACACTCTTGTGGACAAACATACCCACGCCTACTCACCAAGAGTAAACACAGACCCTCGCGCACCCCTCCCATCATTTGGGTATCAACCCACACTCGCGCGGACCTACTACCACCGGCAACTCTGGCACCCACGCGCGTTCATACACTCCCGCGCGGACCCTCGCACGTACACCCCGCGAGCACACAGCTCCCGGCTGCTCGTCCACGCCGCCCGCCCCGCGGTGCCGGCACTTACAAGCACGGATAGTAGCCAAAGAAGGGCTGCGGGCAACCGTCGTCTCCCAGTTCCGAGTCCATGAGCAGATAATCCTGGCTCTCGTTGCGTCGTGCACCGGCCCGGGAGGCGGCCAGAGGAGAGCCGCCCCTCCTGGACCCGAATGCCGGGCTCTGGCTCATGGCGGGAACACCGGACTCGCCTGGGTCCGGCTCTCGGGTGGGGCGCCTCGGCAATTGCAGCGGGAATCCTGCGCCAGGGATTCAGCACAGAAGGTACTCTCACCCACCGGACTGGCCCGGAGCAGACGGATGCCCAGAGCACAAGTTTCAGGCAAGGGGTACAGACGCCTGAAGATCTGGATTTCAAGAGTGGCTCCCCCGCTAGCCAGGAAGAAGCCACCACTTAGTGGGGCACAGCGGGAGCTTTAACCTGAGTGTGTACCGCCGCCGCTCCGGACCAACAGCACAGGCGGGGCCGAGGGTGGCAACCGAGCCTGAGAGGGAGATGGAGCTGAAGAGTTACTATGTCAACCGAGACTCTCCAACCCTCCGCTCCCGCCTTCTTCCCCCGCATCCTCCGTCATGAACTCCACCTTTAAAGGGATCAGAACGACATTTAAGACAGCAGCCAAAGCCCGTCCAGTAGCGGCAACTTTCAAGACCAGGATGAACACAAACTAGAAGGAGCCAGACACTTTTCTTTTGGCCTTACTGCTTCCAGAGTCTGCTTACTTTGAAAACGACACAAACTGGGAACTTTCTAGGAAGCTTCACTTTAGTAAGACTCGAAGAACCAAGGAAATCTGTCTTTCAAAAGGAATAGGGGCCTCTCCTACCTTTCTTCAGACAGATTTCATGTTCTTGGGACATTTTCTCTCCCATTCCCAAGCTCCAAGTTATTATAACTCTATTTTAAAATGAACAACCTTCTTTATCTACCCAGATGTTCCCAGTTCCTGAGCAAACCAACCAAAATAGGCAAGAATTTTCCCTTGATACAAATAAAGAGTATCAGCTTCAGAGAAAAACGTTCTTTCCATCACTGTTTTTCTGATATCACGAATGAATGGTGTAAGTATTTCTTCTCCAGATTTTTCCCACGTTTCCACATTATTCGTACCTTTAAGAATTAAGTTTCAAATTTTGATTAATCAGGCTACATGTGAGAAGTAAAAATTTCTCAGTAAGAATGAATCAGTATCTATAGTAGTGTTGGTACCCAAACCAGGAATCAGTTAGGCATCTGTTTATTCATTCATCACGTATTTACTGCTCCCAACTCTGTTTCAAGCCTGTTTTAGGATTCAGAGAACGAGCCATATAAGGGACCTGTCTACACTCATGGCGCTTTCATGGAAGAGAGGGAGACAAAGACTAAATAGGCAAAGAAGAAAATATCGGAGGGAAAAGCTACAATTAAAATAAAACAGGTGACTATGATCACAACTGGCAAAGACTACTGCCGATTAGATAGATGATCTTAGCAGAGTACTCTCTAAGGAGATACTAGTCAAGTGGAGACATATGACAAGAGCCAATCATGAAAACATCAGGAGCCCATTGCAACTGAATGGGAGAAAGGCAGACAGGCTGAAAACTTGTTAGTAAATGGACCTTTGCTGCCCATGAACGTGTGGACAATGAAATTGATACTGGAAATGTGAACAAAAGCCATCAACTTGATAGAAGGAAAAAGAGGTCACAATCTTTGCCCTCTACAGATTTACAAGCTTTTTCTTTTGTCAGTACATTAAGAACTAAAGTTATGTCAGGGCAGGAGCTATTGTAACCCTAGGATCTAGTTCTG
>NW_006921634.1:15944968-15956338 GCF_000298275.1 Orycteropus afer afer
CTTGACTGCTAACCAGAAGGCTGGCAGTTCAAACCCACCAGCCACTCCTCAGAAGGAAGGTTGGGCAATCCACTTCCGTAGTGATACTGCCTCGGAATCCCAAGGAGGGGTCGACTATGAGTCGGGTCTGACTCAATGGCACATAACAACAACAGCAACGCTAAATTAATATGTTTGAAGACACCAAATGTGGGAAACAATATAGTGGGGAAAGTAATACTCAAATGTTTTCTACCTGACTCAAAATCCGTGAGTTAAAGCAAGTTAGAAAACACTGATGGTGTTAATTGAAGTGTTAGACTTTAACTTTAAAAAATTGAGAGAGAATTTATTTTGTTGTTGTTATAATGGCTGTTACTGCCTTTCCTTCTAACACTGTTTTTCATTTTCAGTAACAAGCTTCATACTGAAAAAAATATTACTGTACACTTATAATGTGATGTCAAATTTTCATTTTGCAAGATAAGACATGACTTTTTTTGTGTTATTTCGAACAAATTTAGGACTGGATCAATAAATCCCAGGAGTACTTATAAAGTTTGAAAGAGGCAGAAGGTGATTCTGAAAGAGTTTATGTTATGATGAAGTGTCAAGAGCACTGGGTTGGAAGTCTGAAAGCCTGGATTCTAGTTCCAGTCATTCTCTTAGCTGAATTTGTATATGTAATTATTGAGGACCCCTCAATCTTGAACTTTCTACATTTTTTGCTTACCTATGTGGGTTTATCTTTTGCATTACTTTGCAAGCCCAATGAAACAAGGGAAAAAATGAGACAACATCTCAACCAATTAACATATTTTTAAATTTAAGTGTAGACGTGTTGAGTGGATCTGGAGTAATGAAGAAAGTTTGGTGAATGAAAAAATTGTGGTTCTCAAAAAGTTAAAAATTACTATGCAATTTTATCTCATGTAAGTTTATGTAGTATGTTCGTCATATTAAAAAAGAACTCCAAGAAGTGGGAATGAGGGTAGACCTTGTCTATCTGTGTGTGGAGGAAGGAATGAATCAAGAGAAGACACATTATGCACATATGTACTATTCTATTTGTTTTACAAAAATCATATTGTTATTATAACATGGTATTTTGAGTAAAAATAGTAAAGAAAAATGGTTGACTTCTACAACATCTCAGGTTAAGAGCTCAAAGAAGAAGATAAAGAAATTGCTACTGGCATCAGGAACCAAAATTTGAAAAAAACATGTTTGATGTTCAATGGCTCAAGAAGATGCTAAGGAGCTTCAGAAATTATATGGAAGACTTAGCACAGCTGCAATTTATGAAACACTATTGATCATGGGAAATCATGGATGGAGAAGCTCTTCTGGGGCTACAGTTCAGGTTAATCTGCAGGAACCAAAAATAATTGTTTTGTCATAAGTTTATCTGGATAATTTAAAGCATGGAAGCCCTCATCCTTGACTCCTCAAGCATATAGAATCCACAGGGACAAAACAAAAATTACCTTACAAGCTTCAGATCTTCTGTAAATTCTGGTTTGAGTGAAATAAGAACAGTTGCTACTAGATCTTTGAATCTCAGTTTTCTGATTTTCAAAGTTAAGGGCTTATGATAATTAAATTTGGTATTTCTTTTGTAGCTATAAGTTTATGTTATTAAACATTAGAAATATTTTTAAAATTGAAATAAGTAGGAGACTATTTTAATATTTTCTTTAATCTAGATTAATATGGATATCCAAAATTCTAAAACATTATCTTATGGGTACTTTGTAAGTACTGTTGATTAACAGAGTTTCACTTACAACAAGCCATGCTAGAATAAGTTAATTTTTCCTTGGATAGAATTATTAGAATACTTGCAGTAAATTATTTTCCAAGAACATCATGTGATATATTTGTCAATAAGATAGTATAATATGGTCTAGGTAGCAGAGGAGTTATTCATAAATAGAAAACTACTGGGAAGACTGCTGATTTATGGAACAGTAGCATTCAGATAAGAAGTTCTGGTTAACAATGTTTAAGACCTCAGATACTAACTGAAAGATTAATGGTTTGAACCCACCCAGAAGCTCTGTGAGAGAAAGATCTGGTAATCTGCTCCCATAAAGATTACAGCCTAGAAAACTATGGAAACAACCAGGAAACAATTAAAAAGAGTGTAGACACATTATGAAAAATATGACTAATGCCACTGAACAACTTGTGTGGAAATTCTCAAATGGTAACCTAACTTTTTATATAAACTTTCACCAAAAACATAATAAGATATTATTTTAAAAAATGACAACCTTTAGCAGAGCAGTGTAGAACATCTAGAGGAGAAAAACTTGTCTATCACTTTGTCCTGTGCCACTGTGGTGGCTTGAGTATTGCTGTGACGCTGGAGGCTATGCTACTGGTGTTTCAAATGACAGCAGATTTACCCATCATGGACAGGTTTTGGCAGAGCCTCTAGACTAAGACAAACTCAGAGGAAGGAAGAGGTCATCCACTTCTCAAAGAATTAATTAGCCAGTGAAAACCTTATGAAACATGATGCAATATAGTGCCAGAAGTTGAGCCCCTCAGGTCTGAAGGTGAGCCCCTCAGGTCTGAAGCCACTCAAAATATGACTGGGGAAGAGCTGCCTCCTCAGAGTAGACCTGACATTAATGGCGTGGATAGAGTAAAGCTTTCAGGACCCCCATATGCTGATGCGGCACGACTCAAACTGAGAAGAAATGGCTACAGACATCCATTAATAACTGGAACACGGAATATATGAAGTGTGAATCTAGGAAAACTGGAAGTTGTCAAAAATGAAATGGAACGCATAAAGATCAATATCCTAGGCATTAGTGAGCTGAAATGGACTAGTTTTGGCCATTTTGAATCAGACAATCATATGATCCACAATGCTGGGAATGACAAATTGAAGAAGAATGGCATGGTATTCATTATTACAAAGAATGTATCAAGATCTATTCTGAAGTTCAGTGCTGTCAATGATAGGATAATATACATATGTCTATGAGGAAGACCAGTTAATACTACTATTATTCAAATATACACACCAATCACCAAAGCCAAAGAAGAAGAAATTGAAGATTTTTACCAACTTCTGCAGCCTGAAATTGACCTAACATGCAATCAAGACATGTTAATTTTCACCAGTGATTGGAATGCAAAAGTTGGAAGAATTACCAGTAGTTAGAAAATACGGCCTTGGTGATAGAAATGTTGCTGGAGATCGCATGATAGAATTTTACAAGACCAATGACTTACTCATTGCAAATACCTTTTTTCAACAACACAAATTGTGGCTATACACGTGGACTTTGCCAGATGGAGTACACAGGAATCAGACTGATTGATCTGTGGCAAGAAGCAATGGAGAAACTCAATATTTTCAGCTAAAACAAGGCCAGGAGCTGATTGTGGAACAGACCATCAACTGCTCATATGCAAGTTCAAGTTGAAGGTGAAGACAATTAAAACAAGGCCATGAGAGAAAAAATATGACCTTGATTTTAGCCCACCTGAATTTAGAGACTATCTAAATAGATTTGATGCACTGAACACCAATGATCAAAAACCAGAGGAATTATGTATGACATCAAGAACATCATCCATGAAGAAAGCAAAAGGTCATTAAAAAGACAGGAAAAGGAAGAAGAGACCAAAATGGATGTCAAAAGAGACTCTGAAACTTGCCCTTGAATGGAGAGTAGCTAAAGCAAATGGAAGAAATGAACAGAAGATTTCAAAGAGCAGCTCAAGCAGACAAAGTCAATTATTATAATGAAATGTGCAAAGATCTGAAGTTAGAAAACCAAAAGGGAAGAACACATTTAGCATTTCTCAAGCTGAAAGAACTGAAAAAAAAATTTCAAGTTGCAATATTGAAAGATTCTATGGGCAAATATTGAATGATGCAGGAAACATCAAAAGAAAATGGAAGGAATACACAGAGTCACTGTACCAAAAAGATTGATTGATGCTCATCCATTTCAGGAGATGTCATATTATCAAGAACCGATGGTATTGAAGGAAGAAGTCGAAGCTGCACTGAAGGAATTGGCAAAGAACAAGGCTCCAGGAATTGATGGAATATCCAATGAGATGTTTCAACAAACGGATGCCTTGCTGGAGGCACTCGCTCGGCTATGCCAAGAGATTTGAAAGACAGCTTCCTGGCCAACTGACTGGAAAAGATCCATATCTGCATCCATTCCAAAGCAAGGTGATCCCACAGAATGTGGAAATTATAAAAAAAAAAAAATATCATTAATCTGGCACACAAAATCTTGCAGAAGATATCTCAGAAATGGATGCAGCAGTACAGACAGAGACCTTCCAGAAATGCAGGCTGGATTTAGAGGAGGACGTGGAACAAGGGATATCATTGCTGATGTCAGATGGATCTTGGCTGAAAGCAAAGAATACCAGAAAGATGTTTACTTGTGTTTTATTGAATATGCAAAGGTATTTGATTGTGTGGATCATAATGAACTGTGGATAACATTGAGAAGAATGGTAATTCCAGAACACTTAATTCTACTCATGAGGAACTTGTAAATAGACCAAGAGGCTGTCATTCAAACAGAACAAAAGGATACTGTATGGTTTGAAACAGAAAGAGAGTGTGTCAGGGCTGTAATCTTTCACCATAATTATTCAATCTGTATACTGAGCAAATAATCCAAGAAGCTGGACTATATGAAGAAGAACATGCATCAGGATTGGAGAAAGACTCACTAACAACCTGCAATATGCAGACAACACAACTTTGCTTGCTGAAAGTGAGGATGACTTGAAACTCTTACTGATGAAGACTGAAGACTACAGTCTGCAGTATGGATTACACCTCAATATAAAGAAAACAAAAATCCTCACAATAGGTCAAATAAACAGCATCATGATAAATGGAGAAAAGACTCAAGTTGTCAAAGGCTTCATGTTACTTAGTTCTACAATAAACACCAAAGGAAGCAGCAGTCAAGACATCAGATGATGTATTACACTGCATAATCTCCAAAATATCTCTTTCAAGGGCTGAAGAGCAAAGATGTCTCCTTGAAGACTAAGGTGTGCCAAACTCAAGACATGGTATTTTCAGTCACCTCATATGCATGTGAGAGCTAGACAGTGAATAAGGAAGACCAAAGAAGAGTTGATGCTTTTGAGTCATGGTGTTGGCAACAAATACTGAAAGTACCATGGACTGCTAAAAGAACTAACAAATCTGTCCTGGGAAAAGTGCAGCTGGAAAGCTCCTTGGAAGCAAGAATGTCCAGACTTTGTCTTAGCTACTTGAGACATTTTGTCAGAAGGGACATTCCCTGGAGAAGGATAACATGCTTGGTAAAGTGGAGGGTCAATGAAAGAGGGGATGACCCTCAACATGATGGATTGACACAGTGGATGCAATGATGGGGTCAGGTCTATACCAAGGATGGTGAGGATGGCACACGACTGGGCAGTATTTCATTCTGTTGTACATGGGGTTACTATGAGTCAGAGATGACTCGATGACACCTAACAACAACAGCAACAATTGCACAATACATTCTTTTTTAAATTTTTTGTTGTTATTCTGGTGCAAATTTACAAAGCAGATTGGTTTTACTATTAATAGTTCATATGCATTTTGTTTCACAGCACCAATTACAATCCCAACAACAAAGAGCTCTCCTCCCATCTCCTTGTGACTTCCTACCACTTGCTATGCCCTTCTTATCTATGCATTCCTATCTATCCAGATTTCCTCTTATGCAAATGCTGCCCTTCTGATCTCTCATAGTTGATTTTTCTAAAGAGTGCTTCTCCCTAGATTAAGTGTTCTATTCATAGGCCTTTCTACCCTTTGGCTGAGAGCTAATCCAAGGAAGTGAGTCCAGTCCCAGGTCTAAAGGATAACCGGCAGCATTAGTCTCAGGGGTTTCACCAGACTTTGTCCAACTGGTAATTCTGGTCATTTTTGTATTTTGTTCCACATTTTTCTTCCCACCATATCTAGCAATTTTGATCCTTTCCTTAGTGGTTGGCACTGGTAGCCAGGCACCATCTAGTTCTTCTGGTCTCAGAGTCGGAAAGGCTGAAGTTCCTGTGGTCTAATAGTCACTTGGACTAATTGTTTCCATATGACTTTGATTTTCTTCACTCTTCTTTGCTGTAGATGAGAGAAGAACAATAGTTGCATCTTAGATAGCCACTTGAAAGCTTTTAAAACTCCAGTCGCTATTCATCAAATTATGATGTATTTTTATGTACTATGTTATGCCAAGGAGCTCTGGTAGCATAGTGGTGAAGACACTTGACTGCTAACCAGAAGGCTGGCGGTTCAAACCCACCAGCCACTCCTCAGACGGAAGGTTGGGCAATCCTACTTCCATAGTGATACTGCCTCGGAAACCCAAGGAGGGGTTGGGGCTGACTCGATGGCACATAACAACAACAACAACAACAACATGTTATGCCAAAGGAGCTCTGATAGCACAGTGCTTAAGACATCTGACTGCTAACCTGATGGTCGGTGGTTCAAATCCACCAGCCACTCCACAGAAGCAAGAATGGGCAATCTACTCCCATAAAAATTTATCACCTTGGAAACCTAACGGGGGTCACTATGAGTCAGAATTGGTTCTATGGCAGTTGGCTTTTATTTATTTATTTATGTTGTGCCCCTTGAGCTTGATGCCTCCCAAGACCATGGTCCCAACCTCTCAGACCCAGTGAGTCACTCCCTCAAGGTGTGCTTATTTGTCACTTGGAAGCTACTTCAACCTTGTCCCTTGTTAGGTATATAATGTATATGGATATTTTTGTAGCACAAATACACATGTAGGCATATCATCAGCCAGATCTATCTATGGTCATGGATATATTCCCATTCCTCTTCCCATGCCCGATCTTCTCACTTGTTTGTGCACCCACCGGTAGAGCAGTGTTTGTTGTCACTGATAATGCAGTATGAACAACACATTTTCATAATAGTTTCATTAGACTTTTATAGATCAATTTAGGTAAAATTTACTATTATATTGTTTCCCTATCTGGAGACAGGTTTTTTCTATTGCTTATTTTTTCTAAGAATAAATATGACAAAAACAAGAAATCCCAAAAAAGGAAAACCAATGATGGGAAATTGCTATATAAAATATTAAATGATTTAAAAAAATCACAATAAATAAAATATGTTGGTCCTTACAAAATAGAAAAATGAAGAGTAGAATGCTCAATAAAAGACTTCAGGACATAAACAATTTTATGAGGTGATAAAGAACACAATTTAATGGGGAAATTAAAGAATATTGAATAAATGAAATTGGCTATACAATAATCAAAGGTAATAAAGTCCGTTAAGAAACAATAAGTGAGAACAAACAAACAAAAAACCCTTGACAGTAATGAACCTTTAAAGACTCTAAATACTGGGATTAAATTGCACAGCCTGAAAATAATTATTATTCCAGTGTTCATGGAGATAAAGTCATGTTTAAAATTGCAACAACACAGATATCTATAAACAATGACCTGGAAGACATGAAACAAGAACTAAAATGAAATTTAATAAGGTAATACGGAGCTCTGGTAGCATAGTGGCTAAGACACTTGCCTGCTAACCACACGGCTGGCCATTCAAACCCACCAGCCACTCCTCGGAAGGAAGGTTGGGCAATCCTACTTCCGTAGTGATACTGCCTCGGAAACCCAAGGAGAGGTCGCTATGAGTCGGGGCCGACTCGATGGCACATAACAACAACAACAACAAATACTAAAATTGAGAAATCAATGGTTGGGTTTAAAAACATATTGGACATAATTGGATTAAAAAAAATAATGGACTTGGAATGTCAAAAAGTATCACCCAGAGTGAAGCATAAAAAGACATAAAACTGGGAAAAATAGATGAAAGGATAAGAGGTTACAATGAGAAAGTCTAACAAATGTTTAAAAGGAGTTTCTGAATGAGAAGCCAGAAAGAACAGAGCAGAGCCAATATTTGAAGAAATAATTGGCTAAAATTTTCTTAGAACATATAGATAATTACAATCCTTGAATTATAAAAGTTCAGTGAACCTCAAGAAGGAAAAATAAAAATAAATCCATACTTAGATCCATCATAGTGAAATGGCACAAAATCCAACAAGTAAAAATCCTAAAATCAGACAGAGTAGAAACAGTTTATCTGTAAAGGAACACTTGACTGAAAATAAGGATTATGCTGTGGTTAAATTAAAAAAAAAAAATATCCCAAAATTTCAACAGCATAAAGCAATAAATGCTGATTTATTGTCACAGTAAAAGTGCTTTTTGTATTCATGAGATAGATTATTAAGTAGATGATACATAGGTAGATAGAGCGAGCTTAGTCACAAAACTCTGTAATGAAGATATAAAAACATTCTTTGCCATCAAGTTGATTTCTTCTCACGGCAACCATAGAACTGTTCCATAGAATTTCCTTGGTTATTATCTTAAGAGAAGCAGATTGCCTGGCTTTTCTTCTGCAGTGCCAAGAATCCTAATCAAATATACTCAATATTTAGAAGGGCACTTCACAAAAGAAGATATATGAATGGCCAGTAAGCAAAATAAAAATGGCTACACATCATTAAAAATCAGGAAATTAAATTATATTGAGATATTATTTGCCTATCAAAATGGCTAAAATTAAAAAGACTGACCACACAAAAATTTGGGGGGATTGTGGAAGAACTAGATAGAACTCTCATTTGCTGTTAGTGAGAATGTAAAATGCTATAACCATTCTGATAAGAGGTCTGACAATGGTTTATTTAAATCTACACTTAAACATACCCTACTACTCAAGCCATTATATTTGTCGGTATTGATCCAATATAAATAAAAATATGTTTAGCAAAAGGCTTGTATGAGAATATACTGATAATAGCCAAAATTTGAACCAGCCCAGGTGTCAAGCAATAGCATAACAGATAGACAAAATATGCAATGAAATATTAGCAAGGAATGAGTTATTGATACATACAATAATATGGAGGAAGCTCAAAAACTTACTCTAAGTGAAAAAAGCTGTGTTAGGCTGCATTGTCTAGAGAAGCAAAACCAGCAATAATAGAGAGAGAGAGAGAGAGATTTATCTCAGGAAAATAGCTCGCACACTTACAGAAGCTGGCAAGTCCCAAGTGCTTGGGTCAAACGTCAAGCTGGAGGCTTTTCCCAACTCACACAGCTGCAGGGGCTGACAAGCTCAAGGCTGGCAGGCAGTATACCAACTGTTGACTCTGATGAATGAGAAATCCAAGATCACCAGGCCGAATAGTGGATTGTTTGCTCACAGACAGTTGTAGGCAGCACAACAGGATCCAGATCCACAGAAGAGTGTCTCATTATCCCAGGATGTCCATGTATTTATTGGAAGCAGGCCACACCCCTAGGGAAACTCCTGACAATGGATTGGCTGTTCAAAACATGCACCTTATCTCATGGAAATAATCACATCACAACTGCTTAAACCACTCAGAATTGTGTCCAGCCAAGTTGACACACAACTCCAACTATCACAGAAGCCTTACAATAAAACTGGAAAAAAAAAAAAAAAAATCCAAACTCACTACTGTTGATTCCAACTCCTAGTGACCCTAAAGGACAGCATAGAACTTCCCCATAGGGTTTCCAAGGCTGTAAATCTTTACAGAAGCAGACTGCCACATCTTTCTACCACTGAGCAGGTGGTGGATTAGAGCTGCTGACCTTTTGGTTAGCAGCCAGATGTTTCACCACTTTGCCACTAGAACTCTTTTTACAACAGAATAGACAGTAATATAGGAGCTCTGGTAGCATAATGCCTAAGGCACTTGACTGCTAATCAGAACGCTGGCAGTTCAAACCCACCATCCACTCCTTGGAAGGAAGGTTGGGCAATCTACTTCCACAGTGATACTGCCTCGGAAATCCAAGGAAGAGTCTCTATGAGTTGGGGCCAACTTGATGGCACATAACAACAACAGACCATAATATATGATTCCATTTTACAAACTTGTGGAACACATGAAAGTGATTTGTACTTACTTCTGGGAGCTGTGAGTGAAAATTATATGGAAAAGGGCATGAGTAAACTTTCAAAACTGATAGCAATATTCTATATCTTGATAGAAACTTGACTTACAGAGATGTACAGATTTGTTGAAATTCAATGCATGATCACTTAAGATTTGTTCATACCATTGTCTATACATTTTATCCTAAAAGAAAAAATCTGTAAGCAATGTTAAACTAAATTGATAGGGAGGTGCACTTGTATCTACAATTAATTTTGAAATCCCTCAAAATAGAAAGCAGGATTAATGGATGGATAGAGGGATACATACATGGATAAAGATGATAAAGCAAGTTTGTTGATGTTGTTAGGTGCTGTTGATTTTGTTCCAACTCATAGTGACCCTATGTACCACAGAATGAAACACTACTGGGTCCTGCATCATCCTCACAATTGTTGTCATGGTTGAGTCCACTGTTCTGTTTGAATGACTACCTCTCTGTCTATGTACTGATGCCATATGAGCACAATTGAGTGTTTTGGACCATTCTTTGCAATGTTATCTTTAATTTCTTAAGATCCACATAGCCCAATGTCTTTGCATAGTCAATAAAACACAGCTAAAATCTTTCTAGTGTCCTCTGCTTTGAGTCAAGATCCATGTAATATCAGCAATGATATCCCTACTTTCACATCCTTGTCTGAATCTGCCTTGAATTTCTGGCAGTTACATACTGCCGCAACTGTTTTTTAATTATCTTCAGCAAAATTTTACTTGTGTGTGACATTAAAGATATTGTTAAATGCTAATGGTAGTAAAATGTTAATGGTAGGATGTAGGTGGTAGGTGTATTGGTTTTCATTGTAAAATTCTGCCAACTTTTTATTATGTTTGAAAAATTGTATATTATAATGTTGAGAAAATACTAAATACATATATATTTTTTTAGATATTGCCAAATTCCCCTCTGTATTTTTTCTTTTTCATTTTTGATTCCAGTAGCAACATAGGAGAGTATCTGCTTCCTCATAATTTCACCAAAGGAATGTGTCATCAGTCTTTACTTTTGCTAATGAGAAGTCACAATATGATTTTTAATTTGAATTCCACTTATTATGAGTAAAGTTCAACCTTTTTTAAAATATGTTTTGCTCTTCTAGCAGTTTTTAAGAGCTCTTTGTATATTAGCTATATTAGTCATAAAACTGAGATATTGAAAATACTTTCCTACAGTTTATTACCTTTCTTTTGGTTTTCCTTATGGTGTTTTTTTGTCATATCATATGTGATAGTTGGAGCAGTGTGTCAACTTGGCTGGGCCACAATTCCGTGTTGTTTGAGCTGTTGTGGTGTGGTTGTTCCCATGATGGGATCAGATGACTATGTTCTGAGTGGCCAA
>NW_006921634.1:15956827-15962743 GCF_000298275.1 Orycteropus afer afer
AATCTGGATTTTGAGTTGTAGTTAGATTGTCTTTATAGCCAGAGTGTAGGAGAATTTACACAGATTTTCTTCCAGTAATTGCATGGCTTCATATTTATATCTGCATATCTGGTCCATTTTTGAGGTTTTTCTGTGCATACTGTGGATTCAATTTTATCTTTTTTCAAATTTACTATCCACTTAACCCAGCAACATTTGTTAGAAACTTCACCTTTAGCCCAGTGTTTTAACATACCATGAAAAAGCAATCAATTCACCAATCATATAGTAAATCTCCATGTGTATTTGGGTTTACCTTTTATTTTTTTTAGTATTGACATTCAAAAATTTATTATTCATACAAAATTATAAGGCAGCTTAAAAAACCATGTACAAATCGTGAAATGGCACAATACAGAAGATTTGTTTCTTCTCACTGTATATGGGTAGTTTTTTCACCAATTATTAAGTGTTTTAGCATGGGTGATTTTATACCTAATCAAGGCAAAGCTTATATCTAGCTTTCTTTTAATCCTTGCTCAAACTTTTTTTAAAATAATGCCCTCTCTTCATAGACCACATATATACTTTTGGCCACAAAATATAATTAGAAGACAAACAGTGAGAGATCTCTGAGGACAGAGGTAAAGAAACTAAAAAGAAACAAACAAACAAAAAAAACCAAACCCACTACCATTAAGTCAATTTCAACTCATAGCAACCCTATAGGACAGAGTAGAACTGCCCCATAGGGTTTTCAAAGCTATAATTTTTTTTTTTTTAATTGTGATTTGGGTGCAAATTTACAAAGAATATTCTTTTTACTCTCAACAGTTCATGCACATTTCATTTCATGGCCCTTGAGTCTACTTCTAACCTTACAATTCTGTTTCACTGGTATGTTTTTTAATTCATTTGTAGGTTCACTGTTTTAATTACGAAGTATATATGGCATGTATATATATATATATATATAGTATTTTCTTAGCTGTTCTTGTGTGCTTATTTTTCCAAATGAACTTTAGTAACAAATTTTCTTACTTTAGAAAAAAATGCTTATTGGCATTTTTATTAAGATCATATTAAATTTATAGATTAATTTTAGCAAAAATGTCATCTTTATTATGTTTAGTCATCCTATCCAAATAGAACTTATGCCTTCTTTATTTGCTCAACTCTATTTTTGTGTCTTTGAAAAGTGTTTTAAAGTTTTCTTCCTATAGGTTTTGTGCATTTCTTGTTAAGGACATTACTGTTTTAATTTTTTTTTTCTATTGTACTTTTCTAACTAGTTATTTTTGCATATATTAAAACTATTAATTTCTATATGTTAATTTTATCAGTTAATTTTAACAATGATTTTCTCGGATTTTCTGGGCAGACCATCATATTGCATGCACATAGAAGTAGCTTTTCTGATTTTCATCAAATTTCTATGACTCCAGTATTTTCTGTTGTTTCATTGCATTAAATAATGTTATAGATTAAATTGGGTTTCCCAAAAAGACAAGTTGAAGTTTTAATTCCTATGCCTTTGAATGTGACCTTATTGGGGGAAAAAAGGTCTTTCTTTGAAGATATGACCAGTTTAAGTTAATGAGGTTGTAACAGAGTAAGGTGGATTCTCATCTTATATGACTAGTATTGTATAAAAGAGGAAGGCAGAAAGGGAGAAATGATTGCGTATAAGAGGAAGACATTCCAAAGAAGGTGATCCAACAGAATGCACAAATTATCAAACAATATCATTAGTATCACATGCAAGTAAAATTTGGCTGACAATAATTTAAAAACAGTTGCAATAGTACATTGACTGAGAACTGCCAGAAATTCAAGCCAGATTTAGAAGAGGAAGTAGATTGAGGGACATCATTCCTGATGTCATATGGATCTTGGCTGAAAGCAGAGAATACCAGAAAGATGTTTACCTGTGTTTACCTGTGATTATGCAAAGGCATTTGACTGTGTGATTCATAAAAAATTATGGGTAACATTACAAAAAAATGGGAATTCCAAAACATTTAGTTTTACTCATTAAGAACCTGTATTTAGATGAAGAGGCAGTCATTTGAATATAACAAAGGATATTACATAGCTTAAACAAGGAAAGTTGTGCATCAGGTTCACCATACTTACTCAGCTGGTGTGATGAGCAAACAAGAAGTTGGACTATATAAAGAAGAATGTGGCATCAGGATTAGAGGGAGATTCATTAACAATCTACAATATATGCACAATACTGCTTGTTGAGAGTGAAGAAGAATTGAAGCATTGCTGATGAAGATCAAAGACTACAGCCTTCAGTATAGATTACACCTCAACACAAAGAAAAAAATTCTCACAAGCTGGACCTATAAGCCACATTATGATAAATACAGAAAAGATTGAAATTGTCAAGGATTTCCTTTTATTGGATCCACAATCAACATCCATGAAAGCAACAGTCAAGAAATCAAAGGACATATTACATTAGTCTATCTACTGAAAAATCAAACAAATCCATTATTGAGTCCATTTTTACTCTTTTGGACAGAGTAGAACTTCCCCCATAGGGTTTCCAAGGCTGTACACCTTTACAGAAGCAGATTGCCTCATCTTTCTCCTACGGAGTGGCTGGTAGGTTCAAATTGCTAACCTTTTGGTTAGCAGCCAGATGCTTTAACCACTACACCACCTGTTTCCTTCTACAAAAGACCTCTTTAAAGTGTTTAAAAGCAAAGATATCACTTTGAAGATTAAAGTACACCTGACCCAAACTTCGTATTTTCAATCACTTCATATGCATGTAAAAGCTGGACAATGAATAAGGGAGACTGAAAACTGATGCATTTGAATTATGATGTTGGCAAAGAATATTAAATATACCATGGTTTGCCAGAAGAACAAACAAATCTATCTTGGAAGAAGTACAGCCAGATTGCCCTTTAGAAGTGAGAATGATGAGACTTTGACTCCCGTACTTTGGTCATATTATCAGGAAGGACCAGTACCTGGAGAAGGACATAATACTTGGTGAAGCAGAGGGTAAGTGAAAAAGAGGAAGACCCTCAATTAGATGTATTAACATAGTGGCTGGCACAATAAAGTCAACCTTATCAATGATTGTGAAGATGGTGCATGACTGGGCAGTGTTTCATACTGTTGTACATAGGGTTGCTATGAGTTGGAACCAACCCAATGGCATCTAACAACAATAACCACATTTGGGGGTAGGTTGCTATGCAGCAATAGTAACCTGAACACTAACCAGTGGAATACAGGTGGAAATTATATATACCACTTCTAGACTTAGCCATAAATCCTTCTTATTTTTATGTTCTAATCTATAGTTACTCTGTCAGATAGGAGGTTTGGTTGGTACCAATATAAGATGGAAGAAGCCTAGAACTTTCAGTTAGTACTTAAGAGATTTTTTTAATGAGAATTATCTGACTCACTTTATACTCATATATGAATGAAAAAAAGAACTTTATTGTACTAAGTCACTAATATTCAGAATCATAGCCCATCCTATCATTAAAACAAATGCATTTCATAATGTAAGAGATGAAATTAAAGCAGAAACTACAGGATATTTTAGCTTTAAATTTATATACTACAAAAGTAGAGTAGTGAAAAATTAATAAACTAAGGATATATCTAAGACATAATAAAAGCAAAAAAACAAAACAATAAAACAAATCTAAAGAAAATATGGGGATGAAGTAATAAGTATAAGAGCAGAAAGTAGAGGGAGAAGACATGATGGAGTCCTGGTGACATGCTCTGTGCAATCCCTCTATAACAGAGACTCAAAAAACCGAGTGAAACAGATACAGATAATAATCACAGAACTCTGAGCAACAAATGAGGGGAGAAAGAGTTGAATTAAGTGCAAACTGGAAAGAGAGAAGGAATGAAGACAGTGACTGTAGAGAGAGAAGAAACCAGGGCCCAATGAAACATAACCATTCTGAGATACAGAAGTCATTATGCACCAGCAAGGAGAAACCAATTTAATGGAATCCTTATTGGAACAGAGACACACTGTGGACAGATCCTGAGTAAAACAAGGTGAGCAGAATGCAAACTGAATCTGGGAGAAAAAAAAGTGCAGGAAAATTGATGAAAATTCCAATGGCATAGGTGACTGCAGAGGAAGGAGGGAGCCAGTGAAGGGGTTTGAAGCAATTCACTACTAATGAACACTAGTCATTTGGGTTGAGGCCCCATGTGAAGGGAAATGCTTGTGGGATGGTGGTTGTAGACACTTGCCCCCCACCTGATTGAGTCTGGGTAGGAAGTGAACAATTAGCTGTGTTCTGGTAGTGTAGTGCCTAAGGCACTTGACTGCTAACCAGAAAGCTGGTGGTTCAAACCCACCAGCCACTCCTCAAAAGAAAGGTTGGGCAATCTACTTCCCTAGTGATACTGCCTCAGAAACCCAAGGAGGGGTCGCTATGAGTCAGGTCCAACTCGATAGCACATAACAACAACAACAACAGCCCAGAACTGCAGCAGGCCCATGCCAGTGAGCCGCAACTGGAGAGGAACTTTCTCCTACTTTCCCCACCACACCTTACCAGTGGCCCGGAATGAGTCCTTCTTATGCCCCCACCAACCTGGTGTGTAGGGACACCACCCTTCCACCCCTACTAACCCAGTTAGCTCAGGCCACCTCCCCCCACCATCAGCCACCTGCCACAATGCACCCCAAAGCAGACTGAGCCAAATGTCCATGCACTTTACATGCCAGCACAAATTTGATTGGCAAGTCATGCACCCACAGAACACAAGACACATACCCTGTGGCCCCCACTGTTGGAAGTGCACATACACCCAGGCTCCTGCCTTCCCCGTGGGCACATGCTCCTGTCTGTGTATCATGCAGAGCCACCTGCTGCCATTCCTGCATCAGATCCCACACTTTTTTTTCTTTTATTTGGTTTTCTCTTTTTTCTTTTTCTTCTTTCCAATTTGTCTTCCTTTTCATTGGTTTATTTTCCTTCTTCCTTTTCTTCTTCATTTATTTTTACACATTTCTTTTCTCAGATCTTTTTTCTTCTCCTTCTCCTCCTCCTCCTCCTTCTCCTTCTCCTTTTTTTTAATGCCCCAACCAATGGGAGGCAGGCATTATTTCCACACAAGCAAGCTGTATCTACTATACCTACTACCTCCCACCCCACTCTATGGGTGAGCACCACCACCCCCTCTTGCACTACTGGATCAATGACAAACAGTGGATAAAATCTGCTCACCCCACGTGCAGCTGCTCTTCCTGACTAGCAAACAGAAACCTATACCCAAAATCCCACCAATTACTCTACCCACCTGGAGACAGTTAGGTAGTGACCCAGTGTTTCCAAACTAATGACTAAAGAAGCAGGGCCCCTCCACCCACTTGAATATATCAAAACAAAGCAAAACAAAAACTCAGGGTGAAACAAACCAACACACAATCAACAAATAAATACAACAATCCAAAATATCTGGGAGACAACAGACAAGTTCAAATCAAAGATACAGGACACAAGCAAGTGACTAAAATAAAGAAGAGGATACTTCCCAGAATAAGAACAGGAAATAGAACTACCTGATAATTAATTTAAAAAAATACACACACGCACACACACACACTTATATCCTTCCAAGAGCTCAAGGAAATCATAAACAAAATCAAGAAAAACAGAGACAATACCCTAGGAGAATTCAGGAAAACAATTGAAGAGTAAAATTACAAAATAAATAGAGAATTAGAAAGCATACAAAAACAGAAATTAGAAATCCAGAAGATTAACACTAAAATTATAGAGATGGATAACACATAGGAAGGACAATTGAAGAATAGATCCATGAATTAGAAGATAAATCCCTTGACAACAATTTGTATGAGGAAAAAAAACCAGAAAAAAAGAATAAAGAAAGCCTAAGAATTCTGTGGGACAATATCAAGAGGAA
>NW_006921634.1:15971840-15974548 GCF_000298275.1 Orycteropus afer afer
ACGGGCTGAACAGTAACACCAGAGAGGTATGCATTCCTTAGAACACTCAACTATAGGAGTAGCATTTGCCCAGAATAAAGATCAGAAAGCAGGAATGGGTAGAAAAGAAGGACAAATGGAAATGGTAACCAAGGGAAGAAGTAGAAAGTGCTATTGCACTGTGGGGGACTGTATTCAATGTCACAAAACAAAACATGTATAAACAGTTGAATGAAACCAATTTGTTCTTTAAACTTTCACTCAAATCACAATAAAAGGGCAGAAAGTAATGGAATACTATTCACTGTAAGACATTTTCAACAGAGTGCATATAGAATAAAATGATTGTTTTTTTAAATTATTGATATTCATAATAAATTGCAAGCCATACCAAGAAAAAGAGAGAGAGAGGGGGAGAGAAAGAAAGCCAGACTAGAATTGCAAAAGGGGACATCATTACACATCTCACAGACATTGAAACATAATGGAAAGAATATAAGGAAAGTTATACCTATAAATACAAAAGCTGAACATTTCCTAGAAAAACACATCTTATCAAATATAACACAAGAAAAGACAGAAAATCTTAATAGTCCTACATTGTTAAAGAATTGAATCTGTCTTTAAAATCATCCCACAAAGAAAACCTCAGTGCTAAATGGCTTCACTGGTAAATTCTACCAAATTCCAAGGCAAAGTGAATCCAACCTTACCAGGAGGATAGTGAATGAGGATATATGTTCCTATTTCTTTTATGAGTCCAGCATAACCTTAATATCAAAACAAAAGTAGGCAATGTAAGAAAATAAAATTACGGTATGATCTCATTCATTACAATAGATGTTGAAGTCCAAACATATGTCAACAAAGCAAACATACACACACACACACACACACATATATATACATGAAAATCATATACATCATGAGCAAATTCAGTTTATCCCAGAAATGTAAGGTGGATTTAATATATAAGAATTCAACAAGTTATTTGCCACATTAATTAATAGTTTAAAGGAGAAAATGCAAATGATCATTTATGTCATAAATTTCTATTTTTGTTTTTAATTCTAACTAAATAATCAAGGATATGAGTAACAATTTTCTCAAATAATCTGGATTTTCACCCTTTTCTCTTTCTATGCCCTTTGCCAAGTAACTTTGCAGCTTCTCCCACTAAAGAGGTGAATTTGATTTCCTCACTTGATTCTGAAGTTGGCTCTGTGACTTGCTTTGGCCGAAGAGTATTAGGAAATGTAAAATCTGCAATAGCTTGCAAATGAGCTTCCCTATTTTCACTTCCTGTCTTGCTATTTCTCAAACATATCAAAAGTGCTTCTGGCTCAAGGTCTTTGTCCTTTCTACTCTGCATTTGGAATGATCCCTCCCTGTGGACTGACTCCTTCTCTTCATTCATGTCTTTGCTTAATTGTTAACTCATTGAGGAAGGTTTCCCTGCATATGAAAAATAAAATAGTGTATCCACAAAAAAGAAATTCAGGCCATCACTCTCCATCCTGTTTCCCAGTGTTTTTTTATAGCACTTATCACCACTTGATGTATAGAATGCTTATTTGTTGATTGGCCATCTTACCTCATTGGATAGGAGCCCTGGTGGCATAGTGATTAAAACGTTTGGCAGCTAATCAAAAGGTCATTGTTCAAACCCACCAGCTCAGTGAGAGAAAGATGAGGCAGTCTACTTCCATAAAGATATACAGCCTTGGAAACCCTATGGGGCCAATTCTACTCTGTCTGATAGGGTTGGTAAGAATTGTAGTCCACTCAATGGCAGTAGGTAGGTCTCCCCTCGTTGGAATATAACCACAGGAACATTTTGTTTGTTACTCACCATTGAATTCCAGTGCTTGGAACAGTGTCTACGATATAGTTAATGTTCAGGGATTATTTGATACATCAAAAAACACAGCTGGGGTCTTACCACTTCAACTATTTCAATCTTTATAAATTTAGCAAAATACAAATGCACCAGAACCTACACAGGTTAAGGATGGGGTCAATGAAGTTAGGTGAGAATTAGAAGTTGCTGGAAAACTGAAGAGTTACTCAAAACTTGGATTAAAAAGTACTTACAGTGATAAATACATATTTTCTATTGTTCTTTCAAACTATCCCACACTGAGATAATCACAAACTGAACATTCATAAAAAACCCATAGGAAAGCATAACAAGACATAGTTTTGGGGAATTTAATGGCACTTTGAAGGAAAAACTGAAAAACTATAATGAGTAAGCAACCTAAGCATGGATGAAGCATTAATGAACAATATCACAGTGGGCAAAGGAAGAAAAAGAAGAGAGTATCTTAACTCAAACAGAATGTTTATAAATGAAAATAAAACTACAGGAATATCTGCACTCACATATTCATTATGAAGTGCTTTATGAAACTTAGAATTTAAAGAAAGAAAAATACATAAAAGTTTTAAATTTTCTTTTATATAATCAAAATATTTAGGTGTTGAGAATATGCTTGCTTGCACAGGTAAACGTATGTGGCAATATTTATGCAGCCAGCAAAGGATTTATTGTTATGCAGTGCAATGAATTACTTGGTACGCCTTTTCTATCCATAGTCTTTGTAACTTGTACTGGATTATTGGGTGGGACCATAAAAATAAGGTGTGTAGGACTCTGATGTTGAGATTCGTTCATTTTGTCACTGCCAGGATTAATGAGCCCTCCTAGAGGCAGAGAGGGGACATCA
>NW_006921634.1:15974648-15975737 GCF_000298275.1 Orycteropus afer afer
AAAAAAAAAAAAAAAATCACAGAGAAAATTGTCAAAAGACTTACTAGTAGAAAACTTCCCTAATATCATGAAAGATGAAAAGATCCATTTAAGAGCTCAAAGAAGCCCATACAGACCCCAAAATAAAGTCAGCAAGACATATCATAATCAAACTTTCCAAAAGCAAAGACTTAGAAAGAAAATGTCACCTACATATTGCAAACAGTAAGAGTAAGCTGATTTCTTGGCAGAAACCAGGCAGGCAAGAAATAGTATGACATATATAAGACCTTGTAAGAAAAAAATTGCCAGACGAGAATTATACATATACAGTAAAACTGTCCTCAAATTCAACAGTGAAATTAGGGCATTTCCAAGTAAATGGAAATTTATAAAAATAAGACTAACTTTACAAGAAATGCTGTAGATAGTTCTTTTGAACCAACATTGACAGACAATAGCTGAGATTAAGACAACATTACAACAACACCCAATGCAGGAAAAAAAAAATTCTTGAAATTAAAACAGAGCTGTAAATACAGAACCAGAAGTATCAGTCTGTAATGACTACAAAGCAAAAAGAGGGAATAAATGGTATAATTACAGAACCTCCAGATGGAAAAGAAGTCTGGACAATATCAATATACAACATACTGTTTTCCAATTTAGGAAAATAAAAATTAAGTTTTGATTCTCTAGTGCCACTCTAACAGAAAATACCACAGATGGGTGGCTTTGACTAACAGGGATTTATTCTCTTACACTTTAGGAGACTAGAAGTCTGAGTTCAAAGTGTCAGCTCTAGGGGCTGGATGAATGCCCTTCAACCTTGGGCTTCAGCTCTGCCTCTTGCTCCCAGCCCACTGAAGCTGGAGGCTTTTCTTCGGCAGCTGTTGGCTGCTGAGACTGACTAACTCAAGGTTGACAAAATAAATGGCACAGCTCCAAGATTATCCAGCAACAAGGAAAGTCACTAGTTCAAGTCCAGAAATAGTCCCAAGACAGACAGACAACATGGCAGGCCATTGAGATGAAAACTCAGCCAAATACAGGACCCAGATGTGCCAAAAGCTTGAGATCTTCCTCGGAGTTTCTTTTTACTTATTTGAA
>NW_006921634.1:15976317-15977324 GCF_000298275.1 Orycteropus afer afer
AAGGAAAGGCATTAAATAATGACTAAAGGATTTATCCAATGAAAGGACATAATCATAATGACTATCTGTGCACCCAATGAAAGATCCCCAAAATACATAAAGCAAACACTAACAGAATTGAAGAGAGAAATTGACAACTCCAAAATAATTGTTGGAGACTTTTTTGATAAAGGACAGAAAAACGAGAAATAAATTCGACAAATATACAGAAGTCAACAACACAATCACCAACTTGACCTCACAGACATATATACAGAACACTCTGCCCCCCCAAAAAAACACAACATACTTTCTTTTCCAATGCCATGGATCATTCTCCAGAATAGATCATATATTAGGCCACATAGAAAACCTCAACAACTTTTTAAAAAACATCAAAATAATACAAATCATCTTTCCCAATCACAAAATTAGGAAGTTAGAAATCAATAATAGGAAGATCAAGGGGGAAAAAAAAATCACATGCATGGAAACTGAATAACACATTGCTTAAAAACTAATGTGTAAAAGGAAAAATAAAATGTGAAAAACAAAAATCCTAGAAGCAAATGAGAATGAACACATAACAAAAGAAAATCTTTGGGATACAGCAATAGCAGTGACCAAGCATCAATTTATAACAATAAGTGCACACATCGAAAAAGAAGAAAGAACCAAAATTAATGCCTTAACCAAAACTCCAAAACATAGAAAAAAAGTGGGAAAAGAAGTCTACAGTCTCCAGAAGAAAGGAAATAATAAACATTAGAGCAGAAATAGATAAAATAGAAAATATCAACAAGACTAGAAATTGGTTCTTCAAAAAAGACTAACAAAATTGACAAACCAATGACAACTTTAAGAAAAATAAAGAGAAATAAATAACATGAATAAGATATGAAATGGGAGATGTCACAACAGAACCAATAAAAATGATAATAACAGAATACTATAAGGAACTATTCTCCAACAAATTTGAGAACCTAGAAGATATGGAAAAATTTCTGGAAACACACTACCTGTCTAAA
>NW_006921634.1:15977424-15978940 GCF_000298275.1 Orycteropus afer afer
TTTCGCAGGTTATAATATGGTATTTTAGTGTGCAATAAAATTCAATTAGAGATCCTCAACAAAAATTGGACTCAGAGAATTACTTTCAAGAAGTGACTCAATATGTAAAGCAGCCTTGTTCATACCACATAGTTGCTTTCATAGTGGCTATTAATGGAATGACTAGAAGTTTAAAAAAAAAAAAAAAAAAGTACAACAGGAGAAATAGCTTGCCTAACTGAGCCTAAATTAGTCTAACCTATATTTAGTCTGTGATTCTGCCCAAGTAGGTCCATGGGAATGAGCCCTGGTGGTACAATGGTTAAATGCTCTGCTGCTAACTGAAAGATTGGTTGTTTAAACCCACCCATCAGCTCTGTAGGACAAAAAAAGCACTGGTGATGCAGTGGTTAAACAGCTTGGTTGCTAATGAAAAGGTTAGCAGTTTGAAACCCCAGATCTACTGCAGAAGATATGGCAGTGGCAGTCTACTTCATAAAGATTTACAACCTTGGAAACCCTATGGGGAAGTTCTACTCTGTCCAACAGGGTCAGTATGAGTCAGAATTGACTCAATGCCAGTAGGTTTGGGATTTTGTTTTGGTTTGGTTTGGTTTCGTTTTGTATTTTTTAGGTCCATGGGAATTAGAGGGAAATATAGATAGAAAAAAATTTGTCTTTTTCCCAGCTGAATGATACAGAGATAGTCCTGAAATACATTTTAAAAAGTGTTTTGTTCCAAAGATAATTCAGTTTCTGTCAGTCACAGAGAAAATAGAAAGGTAGAAGTTTATTTTTATAGCACATTTCCTCCAGCCAGACCTCTCCAGCATAACTATTGTGCCTTACTGGAGACAGTGGAAATAAATAGAGATATCAAATCTATGAGTAAATTACATAAGTTAGATGAGGGAGCTCTGGTGGCATAGTGCCTAAGGTATGTCACTGCTAACCAGAAGGCTGGTGGTTCAAACGCACCAGCCACTCCTCAGAAGGAAGACTGGACAATCTACTTCCCTAGAGATACTGCCTGGGAAACCCAGGGAGGGGTCGCTTTGAGTCAGATTTCACTTGACAGCCGTGAGAATTTTTTTTTTTTTTTAAGTTAGATGAAGAATCTGGTTTTGTTCAATTTGGGGAAGAAATTCCTTTAAATTTATTTCTCTGAATATCTCTAATTACCCTCCCACATCCACATGCAACCAAAAAAACCAAACTCACTGCTGTGGAGTCAAACCCAACTTACAGCGACCCCTCCTTGAGTTTTCAAGGAGGTATCACTATGGAAGTAGATTGCCCATCCTTTCTTCTGAGGAGTAGCTGGTGGGTTTGAACCACCAGCCTTCTGGTTAGCAGTCAAATGCCTTATGCACTATGCTGTTCTTAATCCAACTTTAATCGGTTGCCATTGAGTTGATTCTGATTTATGGCATCTGCATATGTGTCAGAGTAGAACTGTGCTCCACAGGATTTTCAACGGTTGATTTTTCAGATGTAGATAGCCAATGTTTTCATTATTTGTTCAATATTAAAAAAA
>NW_006921634.1:15979920-15980496 GCF_000298275.1 Orycteropus afer afer
TATGACTGAAAGATATGTGTCAACTTGGCTAGGCCATGATTCTTGGGGTTTGGCACAGTTATGTAATCATGTAATTTGGCAGTTAGTTATGTGCTGATGTACGCATCCCCCATAATGTGATCTGATGTGATCAGACAATCAGTTATAAGGAGATTTGGGTGGGATGCAACACTCTTACTCAGGTCACCGCCCTGATCTGATGATGCAAAGACAGCTTCCCTGAGGTATGACCTGCCCTACTTTTGTCTTATAAGAAATAAAAGGAGAGAGAGGCAAGAAGAAAAAGGGACCTTCACACCAAGAAAGAAGAGCCAAGAGCAGCATGCATTCTTTGGATCTGGGGTCCCGGCATTAAGAACTCCTAGACCCAGGGGAAGATTGATAACAAGGACTTTACCCCAAAGCCAGCAGAAAGAAGGCTTTCCACGAGGGCTGACACCCTAAATTTGGACTCCTAAACTGTAGTTTTAAATCTTCATAAGTAAATACTTCAAGTCATCCTCACTTTCAGCAAGCAAAGTTGTGTCATCTGTATATTGTTGTTGATTCTTCCTCCGATCCTGATGCCACATTTTT
>NW_006921635.1:0-1602 GCF_000298275.1 Orycteropus afer afer
GCTGTCTGGTCCCAGCAGCTTCATGATTGCTGGTGTGCCCGAGTCCCTCTGTGGCCACTGTACACCTTGAGTGCTTTCCAACCTGTTGTTGTTGTTGTTAGGTGCCACTGACTCAGCTCTGACTCACAGAGACCCCATGTACAGCAGAACAAAGCACTGTCCGGCCCTGCAACATCCTCACAATCCCTGCTATACCAGAGCCTATCGTTGTAGCCACTGTGTCAATCCACCTCATTGAGGACCCTTCCATTGTTCGCTGACCCTCCACCTTACCAATCATGATATCCCTCTCCAGGGAATCGTCCCTTCTGACAACATGACCAAAGTCTGGCCATTCTCACTTCCAAGGAGCATTCCGGCTGCACTTCTTCCAGGACAGATTTGTTAGTTCTCCTGGCAGTCATGGTACCTTCAGCATTCTTCACCAACACCACAACTCAAAAGCATAAACTCTTCTTCGGTCTTCCTTATTCATTGTCCAGTTCTCACATGCTTACGAGGCAACTTAAAATACCACAGCTTGGGTTAGGTGCATCTTAGTCTCCAAAGAGGTATCTTTACTCTTCAACACATTGTTGTTGTTGTTGTTATGTGCCGTGGAGTCAGACCCGACTCATAGCGACCCCTCCTTGGGTTTCCGAGGTGGTATCACTACGGAAGTAGATTGCCCAACCTTCCTTCCAAGGAGTGGCTGGTGGGTTTGAACCGCCAGCCTTCTAGTTAGCAGTCAAGTGCCTTAGGCACTATGCTACCAGCATATTAAAGAAGTCTTTTACAGCAGATTTCCCCAGTGCAATACATTGTCTGATGTCTTGACTGCTGCTTCCACTGGTGTTGATTGTGCAACCACGTAATATGAAATCTTTGACAACTTCTTCATTTATCATAATGCTGCTTACTGGTCCGGTTGTGAAGATTTTCATTTTCTTTATGTTGAGGTGTAATCCATACTTCAGACTGTAGTCTTTAATCTTCATCAGCAAGTGCTTCAAGTTATCCACACTTTCACTATGCAAAGTTGTGTTCTCTGGATATCAAAGGTTGTTAATGAACGTGTCTTCCTCCAATCCTGATGCTGTTTTCTTCTTCATATAGTCCAGCTTCTTGGATTATTTGTTCAGCATACAGATTGAATAACTATGGTGACAGGATACAGCCCTGATGCACTCCCTTCCTGATTTTAAACCATGCAGTAGCCCCTTATTCTGTTTGAACGACAGCCTCCTGGTCTATATACAAGTTCCTCATGAGTATAATTAAGTGATCTGGAATTCCCATTCTTCTCAATGTTAGGCATAATTTGTTATGATACACACAATCGAATGCTTTTGCATAGTCAATAAAACACAAGTGAACATCTTTCTCGTACTCCTTGCTTTCAGTCAAGATCCATCTGACATCAGCTATGATATCCTTCATTCCATGTCCTCTTCTGAATCCAGCTTGCATTTCTCAAAGTTCTCTGTTAATATACTGCTGTAAACATTTTTCAATTATCTTCAGTAAGATTTTACTTACATGTTGTATTAACAATATTGTTTAACAGTTCCCACATTCTGTGGGATCAGATTTTTTGGAATGGGTAAAAATATGCATCTCTTC
>NW_006921635.1:4252-5288 GCF_000298275.1 Orycteropus afer afer
CTTTGGTGGTTGGTGCATAAATTTGAATAATAGTAGTATTGACTGCTCTTCCTTGTAGGCATGTGGATATTATCATATCCAACCTAGGGGGCTCACCTTCCAGCACCATATTGGACAATGCTTTGTTTTGACCCATAGGGTTTGCATATGCCCATTTTCAGAAATAGATCACCAGGCCTTTCTTCCTGGTCTATCTTAGTCTGGAAGCTCTGCTGAAACCTGTCTACTATGGTGACCCAGATGGTATGTGACATCCCAGTGCCATAGCCTCCAGCATCCCAGCAACATCCAGGCCCCCACAGCACAACACACTGACAGACAGGTGGTGGAAGGTCACAGTAGGTTAATCACAACTACCAGCCACCTGTTTAAACCATAACTGATCAAACATATTACTCTCCAGCCAATATGTAACAAGTGTACCTTTCTCACACAAACACGTATCATTACGACATCACACATCAGCAGATCTGGACAGCACTGAAACACCCTTCAGTATATGTCCTTAGAAAAGAGCCTTAGACTGCAACAAAACTGTATGATGCTAAGCTACAACCAGGTACAGAGGTGACCACTGTGAATAATAAATAATGCATCAAAGTTCTTTTAGCCATGAACAGTATGAATTCTCCCATTCTAGATGCTACTTCTTTCATGCACATACACACCGAATGAACTTTGTGTGTTTGCTCCATCCAAGTCCCTGCACTGGGCACAAGGTTAACAGTCACCCTAGACCACTGTCCTCACCTCCTGGAACCACACACAGGCTTTCACGGAAGCCTGCTCAGTTGCTGAGGGGTCTGGAGAAAGTACCTTCTGATGGTTAAGCAGCCATGTCTCCAGTGAGTCAGAACTTCACTTCTTTCTTTTAATGGAAAGAAAACATCATTTTAAGTTTGCTTCTGGGAGTTCTTTGCCACAGGAAGAACAATGTGTCTGCAGTTACATTTCAGATGAAGGGGTAGGAAACATCTATTTTTCCCAAGGTCTACATTTAGAATTTTTCTGAAGTTGGGAAAAATTTTGTAAAAGT
>NW_006921635.1:5733-10440 GCF_000298275.1 Orycteropus afer afer
ATCTCATGTGTGCAGTGATTAAAGCACTCAGCTTCTAACCAAAAGGTTGGTGGTTCGAAGCCACAGCCCCTCCATGGGAGAAAGATGAGGCTGCCCGCTTCCATAAAGACTTACAGCCTTAGAAACCCTGTGTGGGCAGTTCTAACTCTGTCCTCTAGGGTCACTGAGTTGGAACCACCTTGACAGCAGCGAGTTTGAGTTTGGGTTTATTAGATGATCCTATGGTTTATTGTTTTTACTTGTTAATCTGTCAAATTGCATTGATTTCCATATGTGAAACCAACCTTGCATTCCTGGGTAGACCCCACTTTGTCACGATGCATTCTCTTTTTGACGTGTACTTGCACTCTACTTCCCAGAGTTTTGCATTTCTATTCCTGTGGGATACTTCGTGATAGTGTTCTTGCAGTGTTTTGGTGCCAGAGCAATGCTGCCATCGCTGCTTTCTGTGGAGTCCTTTCCGACTCCCGGCGACCCCGGGTGCAGAGGGAAACCGCTCCAGGGTTTCCAGGCCGTGGCCTCTCAGAAGCAGATCATCAGGTCTGTCTTCAGAGCCACCTCTGAGTGGGCAGGACCACCAGCCTCCCGGCTGGTCGCTGAGCGCTTAACTGTTGTGCTGACCAGGGGCCATCAGAGTAACACCAGCCTCGTGAAATGTGCAGGGAGCATTCCACCTTCACACGCGTGTGCTCTCCATGCTCAGCTGTGTCCTCCAGGGGCTCTGGGGCCCTCCAGCATTCTCTCTCTGGGAAGGCCTTCCCCGCTGGAACCCTGCACTGCTGGGCCTCCCCAAATTCCCCACTCTACCTCCTCAAGAACTGCAGGCACTATGTGGATTCCACGTCTCTACACGATGGTCTGCAATCTGTCTGCAAACAGTAAGCTCCAGCAATCCCAGGCTCACCTCTCATGGGCCACTGCTTTCGATGTCTGGTTTCCAGTATCTTGAAGCCCACTGGTTCATGAATTTTCTCTGGATTTTCAGCTGTTTCTAGTGTAATGGTAAGTATGGTCCCCATTACTTCATCTTGGTTGGAAACAGAGTGAGGGTCTGGGCTTCTGACCTCAAAAGCCTTTTCTCTGATGTAATGTCCTTTCTCTGAAGCAATGTCTGTGCCAAGGTCTAAATACCCAAACGTGGGGAAGGTCTAGGAGTCGAAAGGCAAGACTGAGAACAGTATCAGCTATAATTTCAAAATATTATCTCTCCCCAAAGCAGCCTTAGTGTCATACTTTAACAGTAAGAAAGTGAAGTTATAAACACAGAGGGAAGGACTCCCACAGCACTTCCCAGTGATGATTGGGGGAGATGTTTGGTGGGCAATGTATGATCAATGTATAATTCTGCAAGAGATTTTCCAGAGTTTTAAAAATTTATAAAATATAGTCCTCTATCCAGAACTGTTCTCTCTTCTAAAGCTGTGGACCTTTGAAAAGCAAAGTTTAAAGAAAATATTTTCCAAGGTCTCATAGCCATGGTGGCACAACGGTTACGTGCTTGGCTACTTGTCAGTTTGAACCCATCCAGCGGCACCTCAGGAGAAGACCTGGCAATGTGCTCAGTAATGATTAAAGCCTGGTAAACCCTATGGGAGCAGTTCTACTCTCTTAAGAAGACTCAAATTGTCACAGTGTGTGATGTGCCTGTCTTCATTTTATGAACAAGGATGTGAAGAACTGTTAGGTGGCTCCTCAGTGGTACAAAGGGTAGCAAGCTCAGCTGCTAACCTAAAGGTTGCAGGTTCGAGTCCACACAGATACACCTCAAAGGGAAGGCTAACTGTGAAAACTCAGCCACTGAAAACGCCACGGAGCACAGTTCTACTCCAAAACGCGGGGTTGCCGTGGGTCAGAATCAAGTCCACAACAACTCTCTCGTACATTTGTTTATATCTAAGCTATCACGTGAATTACTAGGTTACAACAGATTTAATAGAATCGGGAACGCAGACAGGACTGAGTGCAGTAGACTGGAGGGTCTACTAGGACAGGACAATGTGATTCTGGAGGACAGAGCTCAAGGCTAGCATGCACGTGGAGGGCACTTCACGGTGACAGCTGTGAAGCAGGTGGACCTTGTCAGCTGCCTGCCCAGCAGCCATCATCTCCTTTTGCTGCCAATTTCATTTGTATATCCAGGCCCAGTGCACACAGACACGAGCCCTGGGACGAGGGCACCCCACCCCAGCTCCACCCAGACTTAGGCTATCCGATGCTAAATTCACTCCTCATTGGCACTAAACAGTTCAGAGATAAACACGTGCCTCCATATTCATGCCAAGGAGAAGGAATTTTGCTTGGAAGTCCTTGGGGAACATGTCTGTTCACTCCAAGCACTGGAAAGAAATGGTTTCTCTCTGCGGGCATTGTTGTCTGTGGATGTAACACCTGGAATTGCTACTGCTGTCAACCCGATCAAGGAAACAGGAAATGCCCAGGATGGCAGGCCCGAGAAAAGAACCAGGTTCTTGAAGACACCAATGGGCTTCTGAATCATTCACTCTGCACCCCAATGCACGCTGGACCCCGTTATAGGGCAAGAGAACGCTCCTTTCAGTTTAAGACAGTATTACTGTTTGTAATCTTTCAAACACATAAAGATGGGTAGCGTTACCCACATTTATAAAAAACAATCTGTTTTGTTTGCCTAACACCACACAGCCTGTACACGGCACAGCTAGGGGCTGGACCTGCCCTTTCTGGCTGCAGGTCTATTGGGGGAGAGAGGGGAGGGGGATCTGCAGTGAAACCCTCATATGAAATGGCCAGAAGGACGAGACAAAATTACAGGGCGTGTTGGTAGAAATGTTCTTTTAGAGAGAAGGATAACACCCAATCGTTCATCCTACCTCTGTCCTTAAGCTTCAGCCTGGCTCTCATTGCAGCTGTGAGATTGAATTCTCAGAAAGAAGGAAAATTGAAAAATGGGACTCTAACTCTGTCTTGTTAACTCCCAGCCACATCCTGTCTTCTTTCTCCAACATCACTGATTGCTGGTTCTTAGGGACTGAGGCTGAAACTCCTGCCCGTGGGTGGAACGTGGCCCACCAATGTGCCTTACTCAGCCCACACGCTCTTTCTGGCGGCATGCAGCACACACTTCTATGTAGGAACAACTGCCCAGGGTTCCACCCCTTTTTCCTTCCTGCATAGAATGCAAGCTCCCCTAGTCGCCCCTCTGTTCCTCCAAGTCTTGGGGTCAACCTGCCCCACTCCCTCGGTTGCTCTTCCTAGTCCTGACCCCATCTGAGTTCACCAGTGCACATGTCCTGCAGAGGGCAGTGATAGTTCAGCAGAACTTGTGCCTTCCATGCGAGGGACCCGGGCTCCACTCCCGGCCAGGGCCCCTCACGTGCAGCCCCCACCTGTCTGTCCGTGGAGGCTGGCCGCTGCTGGGACGCGGAACAGGTCTCAGTGGAGCTTCCAGACTAAGACGGACCCGGAAGAACCACCTCCACCAGTGAAAACCGTATGGGTCACAATGGTCTAACCCACAGACTACGGAGCCGGTGCAGGACCAGGCAGTGCTCTGTTACACTGTGCAGGGGGTCACCACGAGCGGGGCAAACATGACAGCAACTAACAACAACCGTGCATACAGACATCATTTCAAGTGAGAATCCTCTGTCTTCTCCTCATTGTACAAGTCTCTATCCCCAGATGTCCACCACGATGAGTTTCATTCTATGAATGATCAAAACATGTGCTGATGGTAATTTGAGCCTTTAACATAGTGAACAGAACCAGATCTTTCTCTTCCATTTGCTCACAGTGATGGAAAACTCAGAGTACGTGTGTGTGTGTGTGTATGTGTGTGTATGAGCTGGAAGCTTGATTAATGTTTGCTATCATTTTTATAAACTGACATGTTTTCCATAAAATGTATCTCATGGCTAAAGATCTATTAATATTTGACTAGGATAATTTTGATTTCCAGGAAATACCTAATTGATATCAATGCAATCACTATTTCAGCTTTATAAGACACATTTATTTACAGAAATAGCCAGCAGTGAACACTGATTTGGCATTTCAGGGGTGGTAAAAAGTTGCCAATATCAAGCCCTATTTGTAGACTAGAAAAAGAAATTGAAACGTAACTTCTAGAGCTTTTGAACACAAGGTACCGTCCCTACCTGACACTGCCCCTGAGCTCTGGGGCACGAGGTACGGCGGGCAGGAGCGCCTTAATTCTGTTTCCGGTAATGAAGTGTGGGTCTTCGGGGAATGCCCCACAACTTGACTTAAAGCAGAGCTGACAAGTCATATGAATGTGATCACAGACGAGTTCCCCTAGTTACACGTTGCTGCCATTCGGTTCTAGCGTGGCCCGACCTCTCTCAAAGGGAAGCCTCCTTTCACCTGGACCCCACTTTTCTCTCTCAAGGGAAGCCTCCTTTCACCTGGACCCCACTTTTATTCAGTGTTTTCCTGACGTTCTTTCTCTCATTAACTGACAGCAAGCAGAGACGTGCTGGAATCCACTGCAGTTTTCAGCGGAAAGGTTACTCCGTTCACATCGGGGCCCTGGTGGTACAGTGCTTAAAGTGCTTGGCTGCTAACCAAAAGGTTGGCAGCTTGAACCCACCAACCCCTCCTGAGGAGAAAGACAAGGCAGCAGGCTTCCATGAAGATGACAGCCTTGGAGACCCTGTGGGCAGTTCCACTCTGTCCTCTAGGGGCGCTGTGGGTCAGAATGGACTCCAG
>NW_006921635.1:10750-12320 GCF_000298275.1 Orycteropus afer afer
TTGGAGACCCTGTGGGCAGTTCCACTCTGTCCTCTAGGGGCACTGTGAGTTGAAATCAACTCAGTGGCAATGGGTTGTGGGTTTTTTATGTTGACATGGGGAGACTTGGCAGGGCTGTTGGAAGAGCTGACCTTCACAAGCCCACAAGTCCTTTGGGGTTGGGATTTGGGCATGTTCTCACTGTGACTAGAAACAATATCACTGCCCACAACTAGGGGGCCAAAAATAATACAGTGAAAACTGATGAATGTTATCAGTGCTATAAAATTCCAGCTCCTCTCTTCTGCCAAAGACTTGGCTCTCTGTAGGAAGGTCACCCAGCTGTTGTTGTTATGGGCAGCCACTGAGTTATGGTGACCCCTACACAATAGAACAAAACATTGCCTGTCATCATCCCTGAGGCCGGCTGCGGATTGGGTCATGGCAACCCCCGGGGTTTCCCTGCCTGATTTTCAGAAGCCGATCTCCAGGCCTTTCTTCCTGGTCTGTCGTAGTCCGGAAGTTCTGCTGAACCTGCTCAGTATCCCAGCAAGACACAGAGACGGGTGGAGGGTGTGCACAGGGCCCACAGGCCGGGAATCAAGCCTGGCTCTGCTGCTTGGAAGGCAACAATTCTACCACTAACCACCCCCCCTCCCCCATTATAAAGTTAACCCACAGCTGTTGAGTCAATTCCAACTCATAGTGATTCTGTTGGACAGGGCAGAACTGCCACCACAGGGTTTCCAAGGCTATAAATCTTCACGGAAACAGAGTGCCACGTTTTTTCCCACAGAGTGGCCAGTGGGTTTGAACCACCAATCTTTCAGTCAGCAGATGAATGTTTTAACCATTGCACTACAGGGCTCCTTCCCTTATAAACCTACCAGCATTGAACAGACGCTCTCCTTGATGTAACTAAAAGGACCGAAAAAGAATTCAAACGGCAATACGTGACTTAACGTGTCGGTGCCACCGCAAACCATCCTGCATTGCTGCAGGGGCGCATGTCCTCTGCTTTGGGCTGATCTGGTCTGCCAGCTCCATTTTACTGATGAAAGTCAGAGCACAGACAGGATGTGACTTATCCAAGCCCCGTGGCAGAGGAAGGACTAGGACACGTGTCACCAATTCCTAGGCTCACGATCTTGCTACAGTGCATCGATTTTCACAAATACCAAGACATCCAGCAATCCTCAGGTCTCGTGACACAGACACAATCACAAAGATGTGTGGATTATGATCCATGTATCCCAGCATCCTGTGCCCAGCACTATGCTACAACCAGGGTTTCAAACTAGTCATTCCAGTTTGACCCCCTGCTAAGGATTTGTGTGCCCACCCCAGACAGACTCAATCAGAACCCATATTTTAACAAGAGCCCCAGGTGAGTCAATGTATCTGGGGTGGAAATGCTGACGGTTCTTAATATCGTCAAACCGGAATGGACCACTCTGAAGTCCTGCCAGGACACGGGTAGTCACTGGTTTATGACAGGCATGATACCTCCCCTGGTGGGGTCTACAAGCTAATAGCACATGTATTCTTGGAAAGAATGAGAATTCCATGACATTCCAATTATCTGGTGCTG
>NW_006921635.1:46102-54701 GCF_000298275.1 Orycteropus afer afer
TGTCCCCCTCAGTTACTAGCTCACCCTGCCCCAGGGTCAGTTCTTCAACCTGTCTCCAGGCCCTCACCAGGGGCTGTGCAGTTAACTCACTTCTGGTGGTGGTGGGTGGTGGTGGGGAGGTGGCCTTTGACTCACGGGGACCCAGCACACACACAACAGCAGCAGACCCTGCCTGGTCCTGTGTGAGCCCCATGACCACCAAGGATGGGACTGTTGTCATACACAGGGGCTCACTGGCCGACGGTCACAAGCACACCACCAGGCCTTCCCTCCCAGTCGGTCTTCATCTGGAAGCTCCGCGGGACCTTCTCAGCAGCCCAACACGCCAGCCTCGACTGACAGACAGCTGGGGGCCGAGCGTAAGATGCACTGGCCGGGACTCAAACCCAGATCTCCCAGAAGCCACCATCAGCCACCCCCGTCCACAGCTCATCTCTGGACAGACAACACACTGAGAGCCTTGAGCTGGTCCAGGCTGGCTCTTAGAATTGCGTTACCCTGTAACAACCTTACACCAGAAAGGCTTCTTTCCACACACTAATCTTAAGTTTCAATTCAAGGTGTTCCTAGTAAGTCTGGAAAGTCTTATAAGTGGAGGTGGTGAGACAATGCACTTTTAATTAAAAACTGAGATCAGTAAGGGAAAACATAAATACAGTTCATAGAAGCAACAGCTATGGCCTCCCAGCTCGGCCAGAGCCGTCTGTGAAACCCTGGCAGTGCACCCAACACCCCTGCCCGGAAGCTGTGAGGGTAGGACGGAGTGCATTCCCACATTCTCTGTCTGCTTCCCAAGGCTTCTAAGGCCACGTCTCCCCGGCGCAGCAGGGGAAGTCCCAGCACTGCTACGGTGGGTCAGGGCAGCAGTCCTGCGCCGATTCGCCGTGTCCCCGGAGGACAAGCGAGGAACGGCCTCTGCGTTTCCTCTCCCAGTGCCGCACCGGTGAGGAGTCAATGACAAAGGGCTCCGGTCAGGAGGGAAGCAGCCGCTAAGTTGCAAGCCTCTGCAGATCACTTAATAAACCGGGAGGAACAGGCTGCAAGGAAAAGTTTTGGAGAAGATGTAAGAGCTTTCAGCTAAAAATGGAATTTTTGGCAACGTCTTACCCATTTCCTGAAAACTGAACAGATGATTCATCCCGGAAAGAAAGTCTTGTTCATTCTGAAACTTTTCTTTTAAAAATGTATTTATTGACTTGCTACCAGAAAAAGAAAAGACTCTCTAATTGTGAATTTGTGTTCACAGACCTTTACTCGTAACAGCCCCAAACTAGGACGAGTCCCAGAATGGCCCTTAGAAATGTAGTTGGAGACACTACACCTGGACACATCGTCAAGAAAGACCACTCACCAGAAGAGGACATCATGGTTGGAAAGCGACAACCAGGGAGGCGCTCCATGACACGGACAGGCCAACAGCTGCGAGAACGGACTCAGACATACAGGAACACGGAGATGGTGCACGACGGGGCAGCGTTTTGTTCTATGGTTCAGGGGCCACCATGAGTCCGAGCCGACGTAACAGCAACCGAAACAACAGGATTAGCTCAGACGTCCTTCGATGGCGAGCGCTGAACAAGCAGGAGCTCACCCACACCATCGACTCCAACGCAGCTACTGGCTCCTAAAGGTCTTCTCTGAAGAATGTGATATGGTCACGTCAGAGCCAACCAACAGCTACTGGCTCCTAAAGTCAAAGGAGGTTCTGTTCTGTATCTTAACTTCCTTCCCTGTCATGTCACATTGATGACGAAGATTTAATGACTGACAACCCCATAAATATCTACTGGAGCAAATGGGGCCCCAAGAGGAGCCCTAAGCCAAAGCTTTGTGGCTTCTAAGCTCCTCTCGGAGCTTTTCTAGCAAGGGGTTGTGTTTTGTCATGGAATCATGAAGCTTCTGAAATGAGCTATAAAATAAAACTGTACATATATGTATCTTCCAATACTTGGTAAACACTATATGATGTTTAGATCGTGTTCTAACAGATAGTGCAGTGTCTACAGTGTCCTAGCCCTGATGACATGGTGTCTATGGTGCTCTCACACTGATGACACGGTGTTTAGATAGTGTACTAACAGCAGTGCTACAATGTCAATGTGGATAGGGTGTTCACACAGTGTTCTAACACCAGGGACCCAGTGTTTGTATAATGTTGGAGGTCCTGGAGTCTCTGGCTGGTGCAAAGGGTTAACAGGCTCCCTGCTAACTGAGAGGCTGGAGGTTCAAGTCCACCCAGAGGTGCCTTGGAAGAAAGGCCTGGCCATCTATTTCCAGAAACTCAGCCCTGAAAGCCCTTGAAGCCATTCGACTCTACATACGTGGCGTTGCCATGAGTTAGTGCTACTGGTTGGGTGATACAATGTTAGATCCTTTTTTAATATAGTGTTAGGTTTGTATGATAGTATATATTTACGTATTTCACAAAAATTATGTAAAAATAACATATACATACATTATACACACACGAATATACTTATTACATATCCAACATGTAATGCAACAAACAGTGGTCTCCACGGTTCGTTTGCTTTTCCAGATGGTTTCTTCCCGCCAAGTGCACGCACCCACCCTGTTATCGTTCCCGTGGCTTGCCCTCTGCTCCCCAGATGCTGGCAGAAGGCTCCACAGTAATTAGTAACCTGTCTGTCACAGGTTTTCTCTCTCTTTTTTTTTTAATCCTTAGAAATGCAACCTCATCTAACTGCTTTGAAGTCCAATTTTAATTTAGATGCCAACTACTCCCATGGCACTGAAGTCTGAAAGGACCCTCTGACAGACTGTGATTACAGAGGGCTGGTGTTTGCCATCTCATTAAAATGTCATGTTCTGAACTCCTGCTGTGGACAGAACACACAAGCCTCACCTTCACCAGGTGCTTCCATCCCTCCCGCCCTCTCTATCCCCCGGGCACCCGTTCCTCACGTCGGAGTCCACCTATCACGCTGGCTGGTGTTTGTTTATTTAAATAGCTACAACATCACAGTCCAAAGGGAAGACTCTAAAGCAAGTAAATACACACACAGAGAGAATATAACTATCTGTCCATGTATACACGTATAATGCACACGTGTACACATCAAAAAAACAAACCTACTGCCATCAAGTTGAGTCTGACTCACAGTGCCCCTGTTCGACAGAGTGGAACTGCCCCAGTGGGAATCTTCATGGAAGTAGACTGCCTCATTTTCCTCAAGTGCAGTGGTTCATGGGTTCAAGCCACCAAACTTTTGTTTAGTAGCCAAATGCTTTAACCACTACACCACCTAACCGAAACTCAAAAACCGAACTCCCTGCCGTCAAGTCTATCCTGACTCATAGTGACCCCTCCTTGGGTTTCCGAGGTAGTATCTCTATGGGAGTAGATCGCCCAGTCTTCCTTCTGAGGACTGCACCACTGAGGCTCCTATACACATGTTGTTGTTAGAGCCGTCAGGTCAGCTCCGACCCATAGTGACCCTACACAACAGAACGAAACACTGCCCAGGCCCGCACAATCCCCACAATCCTTGCTATACTTCAGCGTATTATATACATATATATATATAGAGAGAGAGAGAGAGAGAGAGAGAGAGCTCTGGTGGCACACTGGGTAAGGCATTTTCCTGCTAACCAGAAGGTCTGCAGTTCAAATCCATCAGTTGTTCTGTAGGAGGAAAATGAAGCAATCTACTTCCGTAAAGATTTACAGCCTTGGAAACCTTATGGGGGTCACTATGAGTCGGCATCGACTCAATGGCAGTGGGTTTTTTGAGGGATGGATATACATACACACACACATACACACACACACAGTCCAAAAAACCAAAGGGGACCTCTGGTGGCATAGTGCCGAAGGTACTTGACTGCTAACCAGAAGGCTGGCAGTTCAAACCCACCAGCCACTCCTTGGAAGGAAGATTGGGCAATGGACTTCCATAGTGATACTGCCTCAGAAACCCAAGGAGGGGTCGCTATGAGTCGGATCTGACTCGATGGCAGGGCACTGTGTATACATTTAAATCCAAAGACAGTTCACTATCTTGTAAGCTACTTGATAATCAGACCTTATCCTGTTCTTCTGTAGACCACCACGCAAACTGCAATGGGCCTGGCATTGAAACCTTCAGGTATCAGTTGTCAAATTTAACTGGAAAGGAAGTACAATAGGGGCTTCAGTCAAAGAGCACTTAGTAATTTTAGTGAGAGGAGCTATCGTCGCTTCTTGGGTATTGTATGCAGTAAGTCATCTGTCTCCATGCATACTCTCTGATTCTCAGAAGAGTGACTTGAATGTTCTTTTGGGAAGGTGAGTAGGCAAACATTGCCAATGGCAGGTAGGACCTTTTGTGACTCACAAGAGTTGCCTCTCCTTTCACCCACTGGCCTCTGGAGTCAACCCCTTCTCCTTTGAGATCTGACATTATTTTATGTCTCAGAGTCAGAAGTTGCAATCTTGATGTATGCTACAGTTTTGATGGAGCTTGAAGACAGTCGGCTGAGCGAAATAAGTCAACAACAAAAGGACAACTACTGTATGACCTCACTTACATTAAAAAAACAAGAAAAGGCAAATGTATAGAGACCAAAGTTTGTTAGTGGTTACTGGGGGTGGGGAGTGGGGTTAACAATGACGGGAAAGTTGCATTAAATGCAGGTTTGCATGGTCTATTATTGTCATTGCTGTGGATAAATTGTGCACCTGGAAGAAGATGAATTGGCAATAGTTGTATGACAGCTATACTTAAAATGACAAAAAGAAATAAAAGAGTAGCAGCTAAGTCTACTCATGTATAAACCAAACACCTCACGGGACTTGGTTCTTTGGTTTGGAGGTTTAGAGTGCAAGTTTCATAGGACATCCTAGTTAACTGGCCTACTGATATGTGTTTAGTCTTCTGTTCTAGCTTCTAATCCACTGTGTAGTGCCTTGGACTTTAAAAGCTTGCAGGTGGCCATCCAAGAACAATCAGTCTCTATTCACCTGGAGCAGCAGAGGAAGAAGGAGAGTAAGAACAAGAGGAGGAGGTGCAACGTGTGGCTAACAGCCTCCTTTGCCATGAGACCAGAAGAAGTGGATGGTGTTTGGGTGCCATTACTGAACATTTTGATCAGAGATTCCACAGAAGAATTCTGATCAAAAGGTGGGAAACGCAGAACAGAATTTCAGATTCTTGTGGACTCTAGACTTTCTGGAGCCATGGAAGCTGGATGGACCCCTGAAACTATGGTTCTGAGATCATTTTAAACGTTAAACCAAAAATATCCCGAGGCCATTTAAAATTGAAAGTAGTTTAGCTGAACTGGTATAAAAGGTCTGCCTTGAACATTCTGCTCTTTTAAAAATTCTCTCTAGGGGATCAGATTGACCACAGCAGCAGGGACGATGAAATGAGAACCTCAGAGGGCAGTGAGCTCATTTAACGGGGAGAGAAGAGGAGGGGGCGGGTGTCGCGCGACTCGAATTGTGTCACCAGTGTCGCCGCGCTGTCCATGCAGAAACTGTGGGAACGGTGTGTGTCCTGTGTGTATACTCCCAACAACAAATGAAAACACACAACCTTTCGGGACACTGACATGCACTGACTGGCACTCATTCTCAGTGAATTTCCTTGGGAATCAGGTAGTGGCATCAATTACCAGGTGAGAGTCACTCAGCCAGAGTCACTCTGGTGGCACATCAGTAACCAGCCTCCCTCGGGAAGGATGTGATCTGAAACACCCCTTTGCTGAACTGGTCTTTATGACACAGTCGGATTACAGTGTCCAGAGTGTGGATGGGGGAGAGGGTAGCGTAAAGGTTAAGACACAGGCACTGACGCTGGTCTTCAGCGTACAGCTGTGGGGCCTTGAGCTCACAGCTTCGCTTGTCCGTGCGGTATAGTGATGACAATCAGGTGCACTTCATAGGACAACTGGGCATTACCTGAGCCAACAGGCACAAAACACTAGAGTGGGGCTTGGTTCATTGCACGTAGCCAATCAATGTTTGCTCTTGTTAAACTGCACATGGACATGGAAAACAGCTCCCTGGCCATGTATGAGGCGTGGTCTCCTCCTGATGCTGCTTGCTGAGAGCTCACTGATCCAGGCAGATGTGAGTTTCAAAGCAGGAAATCAGGAATGGCGGTGAAGTGAGCCAGGGAGCTGTGTTGTTCTGATGAACGTGTTGGAGTTGAGAAAAATGTTCTCCTTATGAAAATCAAGCTGTGAGTTTGCAACTTTTAAAAGATAAGTAACCCTTTCTTTCTGGATATTAGCTTTGGAATGCAAAACGCAACACAAATGCAATGCACTGCCGTGGAGTCAGATCCGACTCATAGCGACCCCTCCTTGGGTTTCCCAGGCGGTATCACTACGAAGCAGACTGCCCAGCCTTCCTTCCGGGAAGTGGCTGTGGGGTTTGAACCGCCAGCCTTCTGGTTAGCAGTCAGATGCCTTAGGCACTATGCCACCAGAGCTCCCTTGGAATAGTAATGTCTTTATGTTAAAACCAAACCGAAACCCAAACTCACTGCTATGGAGTTTGATCCAACTCTAACCCTCTTTAGGTTTCCTTTAGGTTTCCAAGGCAGTATCACTACAGAAGTAGATTGCCCAATAAAAATTGTAAACATTCTTTGTTGTCCACATAAATCACCTCCTTTGTTATCAGAAAAGGTAGCATAATGCCTTGGTGAAACAGTGGTCTTGGGAGCTGGGAAGCTCTTTTGAAATTCACATCCACCACTCACGTGGAGGAATCAGGAGCCAGCTACACGACCACCCCAAGTCAGTTCCTTACCTCTAAGACGGGCACATGAGCAGCACCTGCCTCACAGGGTCCGCTCTTCCCCGCCCCACACCCCAGCTCTATGCAACCACTAAGCTTCTTCCTGTCTCTATAGAATGATCTCAGTCTCCATGGATTTGCATAGTGTAGACACTTTGGGTGAGTAACTCACGCAGTAGGCAGCCTTCTGTGTCTGGCAGCTTTCCCCCAGCATCGTGTTTTCAGGTCCATCCATTTTGTAGCGTGTATCAGGACTTCATTGCTTTTTAGAGCTGAACAGAATTCCCTTGTATGAACAGACCACGTTCTGTGTACCCGTTCACCATTACTGAACACGGGTTTGCTTCCACTCTTAGCCCCACCACTCATCTGTCAGTTTGTTGCACTGTGGTGGCTTCTGTGTGGCTGTGAGGCTGGAAGCTAGGTCACAGGTATTTCAAATAACAGCAGGATCACCCACGGTGGACAGGTTCCAGTAGAACTTCCAAACTAAGACAGACTCAGAACAAGGAAGCAGCTATCCACTTCTCAAAGACACAGCCAGAGAAAACCTTATGAATAGCAGTGAAATACTGTCTCATGTATTACTGAAAAACTTGATGAACAGCCCTGAAACACTGTCTGACATAGTGCCAGAAGATGAGCCCCTCAGGTTGGAAGGCACTCAAAACATGACTGTGGAAGAACTGCCCGCTGAAAGTACAATCGACCTGAACACTGTGGATTGAGTAAAGCTGTTGAGACCTCCATTTGCTGACAGGGCATGACTCAATATGGGAAGAAACAGCTGCAAACACCTATTAAAAATCAGAGTGTGGAATGTACGAAGTATGAATGTAGGAAAATTGCACGTTGTCAGAAATGAAATGGAATGCATAAAGATTGGTATCCGAGGCCTTAGAGAGCTGAAATGGACTGGTATTGGCCCTTCTGAATCAGACAACCATATGACCTGCTATCCCGGGAAAGGAAACTTGAAGAGGAGTGGTGTGGCATTCATTGTCACAGAGTGTTTCAAGATCTACCCTGAAGCACAGTGCTGTCAGTGACAGGATAATATCCACTGGCTAGTGCCTAAGGCATTTGACTGCTTGAGGGCAGTGAGTTTGGTTTTGGTTTTACAAGGAAAACCAGTTACTAACTTCTATTACTTAAATTTACTTACCAACCACCAAAGTCAAAGATGAGGAAATTTTTTTTACCAACTTCTGCAGTCTGAAAAGGACCAAATATACAATCGAGATGTACTGATTATTACTGGTGACTGGACTGTGAAAGCTGGAAATGAAGAATCACCAGTAGTTAGAAAATATGGGCTTGGTGATAGAAATGAGGCCTAAGATTGAATGACAGAATTGTGCAAGACCAACGACTTATTTATTGCAAAACGTTTTTTCAGCAGCATAAACAGTAGCTACACATGTGGACCTCACCAGAGGGAATACACAGGAATCAGACTGACTACATTTGTGGAAAGAGGCAATGGAACAGCTTAGTATCTTCAACTAAAACAAGACCAGGATCTGATTGTGGAACAGACTATCAATTGCTCATATGCAAGTTCAAGTCGAAGCTTAAGACAATTATTAAAATATGACCGGGGAAGAGCTGCCTCCTCAGAGTAGAGCCAACCTTAATGATATGAATAGAGTATAGCTTTTGGGACCTCCAGCTGCTGATGTGGCATGACTCAAAATGAGAAGAAACAGCTGCAAACATCCATTAATAATCAGAACATGGAATTTCAAAATATGAATCTAGGAAAACTGGACATTGTCAAAAAGGAAAGGAACACATGAAGATTGAAATCATAGGCATTAGTGAGCTGAAATGGACTGGTTGTGGCCA
>NW_006921635.1:57631-59792 GCF_000298275.1 Orycteropus afer afer
TGATACCAGATGGCTCTTGTCTGAAAGCAACGAAAGATACTTGTGTTTTATTGGGAGCTCTGGTGGCATAGTGCCTAAGGCATTTGACTGCTAACCAGAAGGCTGGTAGTTCAAACCTACCAGCCACTCCTCAAAAGGAAGGTTGGGCAATCTAGACTTGCAAAATCATTCAACTGTGTGGATCATAACAAATTATGGATAACATTTTGAAGAACTAGAATTCCAGAACACTTAATTGTCCTCCTGAGGAACCTGTATATAGACTAGGATGCTGTCGTTAGAACAGAACAAGGGAATACTGCATGTTTTAAAATCAGGAAGGGAGTGTGTCAGGGTTGTATCCTTTCACCACACTTATTCAATCTGTATGCTGAGCAAATCATCCAATAAGCTGGCTATATGAAGAAGAACATGGCATTAGGATTGGAGGAAGACTCATTAACAACCTGTGATATGCAGATGGCACAACCTTGCTTGGTGAAAGTAAAGATGACTTGAAGCACTTACTGATGAAGGGTACAGTCTGCAGTATGGGTTACACCTCAACATAGAGAAAATGAAAAACCTCATAATTGGACCAATAAGCAGCATCATGATAAATGGGGAAAAGATTAAAGTTGTCAGAGATTTCATATTACTTGGTTCCACAATCAACACCCTTGGAAGCAGCAGCTGTTGCTTTGCCCTGGGTAAATCTACTGCAAAAGACCTCTTTAAGATGCTGGAGCAAAGATGTCTCTTTGAAGGCTAAGATGGACCTAACTCAAGCCATGGTATTTTCAAACACTTCATATGCATGAGAAAGCTAGACAATGAAAGGAGGACTGAAGAAGAGTCGATGCTTTTGAGCTGTGGTGTTGGTGCAGAATACTGAAAGTACCGTGGACTGCCAGAAGAACTAACAGATCTGTTCCAGAAGAAGTGCAGCCTGAATGCTTCTTGGAAGCGAGAACGGCCTGACTTCGTCTCACCCATTTTGGTCATGTTGTCAGAAGGGCCCATTCCCTGGAGAAGGATATCATGCTTGGTAAAGCAGAGGGTCAGCGAAAAGGGGGAAGGCCCTCAATGAGATGGATCGACACAGTGGCTGCAATGATGGGCTCAGGCACAGCAAGGTTTGTGAGGCTGGTGCAAGGCCCAGCAGTGTTTCCCTCTGTTGCTATGAGTCAGAGCCGACTCAATGGCACCTAACAACAACAACAACAACAACTTTTCGGCTCGTAAGAGCAATGCTGCTGTGAACATTTGTGCACCAGTTTTTGCATGGGTGTCTGCTTTTGTTTCTCTCCGTGACATACCTAGGAGTGGAAGGCTTTGTTAGATTTTGTTTGAATTTCCTTGGTCTGTTCAGTAAGCTTTTCTTTCTCTCCCTCTGTGGGCCACAGGGTCATAGGACCTAAGTGTGGCCAATCACATGAACCTGTGGCCCAGGCCAGACCTCTCTGATCCTTCTCCGCCACTTGTCAGTGCAGCTGGAGGAGAACCAACCCCAGCTCTGGAGAAGAGAGGTGGGGCTTCCGGGGGTCAGGTGCCCCATAAGGCCTTTCTGCTGTGGAAGAGTCGGGCCACACCTGGCATGGGCTTGGCTTGCAGAAGGCTGCGTCCCATCCCCTGCATGCTGGGTCCTGTTCTCTACCCCCAGCCGGCCAAAGTCCCTGCTTGCCTCTCAGACATTTCCTCTGAACCATCTCTTTGGTTCTTAGCTGGTTTCAGCTCTGTTTCTGTCACCTGCATCTGAAAAAATCCAGTAGCAGAATGAAGTTCACCCAACATCTTCTGAGTGCTGGCAACTTTCAAGGAAGTATGCAAGACAGTCTGAAAATGGACAGATGTGACCCATGTTCCGGGGGCTTCAGATGCACTGCCCACACCCTTAGAGTCTTTTCCTAACCCTTCAGGGTGTGGAACTTGATGGAGCCCCAATTCCACTGCTGGTAAGGCTGGACCCAGGACCTGCCCATCCTCCAGACTGACCTAATTCCTTATGCCTTCAAAAGAAACCAAAAGCCAAAGGAGTCTCTGAGACAGAGGAGTAGTAAGACTCAGGAGATGCTGACACTGAGCTGGCAGTTGTATCAACTCCACACGTCTTCAGAAGAGTCTGCTACAGTCAGCCTAGGGGACAACACTCTGCTCAAAGGAAGAAGCAGAAAGACAGAGA
>NW_006921635.1:61322-61936 GCF_000298275.1 Orycteropus afer afer
CTGTAAGTCGGAATCGAGGTGACGGTGGTGGGTGTGTTGGGTTTTGCTCTCTGCACGTTTCACTAATTAGTGAGGAGGTTGCAGAGAGTTCCGCCCCTTTGAGCACATACCCTTGGACAAGTCCCCGGAGAGAGAAGCTGCCGCCATCGTACATTCTGGTGTTCCAACATTCCCGGCATTTCTCATTATGGTTGTCAACATTTGCCCGTATGTGTTCTTCTAGGTACAGACAGTCACCTGCTTAAATAGCTCAAAGCTGCTAGCAAAAAAATATCTAATTCCGGCAGGTGCGCAGCGCCAAGCACGCAGGTAGAAGGGTAGACTGTCAGGATAGAACCATGTGCAGTTTACAGCCCACTGAGACAAGGCACTGGGCTTGTTGGGGAACTGGCACTTACAAGATATTTAGAGCAACCGAGAAATCCCTAATGGCTAGGCAGCCTTCTAAATTTACCTCATGCGCCATCTCCTGGGGGCATCAGGTGTCCCTAAATTGAGGCAACAGTTACCCGATTGGCTGTGGAGCCTCGGGTCGGGCGGGGGAAGTGGGGTGACTGCTGCTCGGAGATCCCAGAGGACACCGATTTTTTAAACAGAAATAAGCTACAGAGAAC
>NW_006921635.1:71799-88924 GCF_000298275.1 Orycteropus afer afer
CGCTAATATTACAGTTGCCTTTAAAAAGAAGTTACATCATGGATAGCTAAGACACACACAAATGGATATAAATGTACAGCGTACATATATATATGCTGTACATTTATATATAAATACTGATTTTAGCTAATGTCCTCTAGGTTTTTCACTGTTACGAGATGTTTCATAGATTCATCGTTCTTTAATGTGCTTCCGATTTTTAAAGGAAGCACCACACCACTGTCCACAGTGGTTGCACCATTTTACAGTCCCACCAGCAGTGTATGAGCGTTCCCGTCTCTCCACACCCTCACCAGAATTTATTGTTTTCCGTTTTTTAAAACTTTGATATTAATACTAAGGTGAGGTGAAGTGAGACTGTTGTTTTGGTTTGCATCTCTCTGAAAGCTATGACTGCGTGCTTTCCTTCCCATGTATTCTTGGTCACGCAAATGTTTCTTTAGTGAGGTGTCTAATCATATTCTCTGTGCATTTTCCAACTGGACTGTTTGTCTTCTGTTGTTGAGGTGTTAAAGCTTTCTATAAATTTTAGGGATTAATCCCTTGTTCAAATGTCATTGCCAATATTACTTTCCTAGTCTGCAGGTTCTCTTTTTATTTTTCTAGGGAAGTCTTTTGATGCACATACATGTTTAATTTTTAGGAGGGCCCAGACATCCAGTTTGTCTTCTGCTCTCTCTACATTTTTAGGTATGTTTGATTGTGTATTTATGCCATATATTAATGCCCTTGAATTTGCCCTTATTTTCCTTTTTTATGACCTTTATAGTTTTAAGTTTTACATTTAGGCCTTTGATCCACCTTGAATTAGTTTTTGTATACAGTGAGAGTTATGGATCTGGTTTCATTTTTCTGCAAATGGATGTCCAGTTTTGCCAGTGCCATTTGTTAAAGAGATTCTCTCTTCCCCTTTTAATGGGTTTTGGCCCTTTGTCTAAGATCAGCTGTCCATAAGTGAATGGATTTACTTCTGGGTTCTCAATTCTGTTCCATTGGTCTATGTGTCTGTCATTGTCCTGATACTAGGCTGTTTTAACTGCCATAGCTGTGTAGCAGGTGTGGAGACCTGGGAGTGTGAGGCCTCCTACTCTGTTCTTCCTCTTTAGTGGTACTTTGCTTCTCAGAGGTCTCTTTCCTGGATTGGAACATATTTGTGTAAGTGCTTGATAACACTGATTCTTTAAGTGATTGGCGTTACAAGGTTTAGAGCAGCGATACTTGGCCTGTGTTTTGAGGAGGCCACACTCCTGGTTGGACACACTGTCCAGTAGAACCCAGACTGTCCTATGAAGAGCTCACTAGTATTTGGATCAAGGATATTGTGTTAGACCGAGTTCTCTAGAGAAACAAAACCAGTAAAGCTTATATAGAGAGAGAAAGAGAAATTTATCTTAGGAAAATGGCTCACACACTTATAGAAGCTGGCAAGTCCAAAGTTCTTGGATCAAACATCAAGCTGGAGGCTTTTCCCGACTCACGCAGCTGCAGGGGCTGAGGGGCTCAAGGTTGGCAGGCAGTGTACTGGCTGTTGACTCCAACGAATGACGAACCCAAGATCTCCAGGCCGAATGGTGGATTTTTCACTCACAGACAGTTGTAGGCAGCACAACAGAATCCTGATCTTTTCCCAGGTTGTCCATAAATACACTGGAAGCAGGCCACACCCCTAGGGAAACTCCCTTTCAACAGATGGACTGCTCAAAACATATACATCTGATCACATCATGGGAATAACCACATCACAACTGCTTAAACAACACAGAATTGCGGTCCAGCCAAGTTAACGCACAGCTCCAACGACCACAGATATAGTCTGCTAGTTGATATCTGATCACTTGTCAGTTTGGTGGAAGCCATAAAAAATTGAAAACCCCATGTCAGTCTTGGCAGTGGAGTCCTCAGAGTCTTGGAGTGCTTGTTTAGATTGGTCCTTGGTAGAAGCATTCCATTTAGGGCTGCAAAGATGCTGCCTAAGCTTATGAAGGGCTTCTTGAAAAAAACTCAGTGGGGCTTTCTGCTTCTACCCACGAGAGCTACGGAGCCCTCAATTAGCCTCCTGCCTGATGCAATAAACACAAACAGATAGAAAACCCAGTATCTCAAACAATAATTTGCAAGACACTAGAGAGCAGGAAACCAAGGACAGTGATCCCTGAGAGATGAAAAACAAATGAGGGGGGCCCTGTCATTGGTTGTTTTCTGCCTTGATAGGGTTTCCGGACTGCCATGCAGTGGTGGGGACCCAGGCAGAGCCTGGCCACTCTCTCAGTTGGCGAGGTGGGACTAAGAGCTGGGTGGCCAGAGTTGGGAGGACCAGAGAACAGAGAGCAGTGCAGAGACTGGGAGCTCCGGAGAGACGCACAGGTCCCCACAAGTGTTCCGTTGAGGCCTGGCCAGCTCCTGTGCGGGACAGCTCCGAGGCCAGAGGAAGAACCACCAGAAAGAGTCAGTGAGAAAAACGAGCAGTGGTGCGGGGAAGAGTGTTCGTTCCCACCAGTCAACCGGGACAGCTCGAGAGCCACAGGAGCTCAGGTGAAGTACTTGTGAGGGTCTCTCCTTGAGCCTGGGCAATAATGACCTCGACACTGACATATTTCAAAAGCGCGACCAAAAAGGATCAGACTGTTTCTAGGTAACTTAACTGCCCCTAAAACAACACTCAGAATATTTGTAAGAATACAGACGTGTCCAGTTTGCACAGGAAGACAGCTCAAGGGGCAGGAGTGCATGGGAGGGAAGGACACAGGCAAGATGTAACTGCGAGGAGGAAGTGGGAAGAGAGCTGTTACATTGTGGGGAATTGCAGTCAATGTCAGGAGACAAAATGTGTATGAACTTCTGTATGGAAAATGAATTTGCTCTATAAACTTTCACCCAAATCACAATAAAAATTAAAAAAGGAATATATACCTGTCCAGTAGCCAACCAGGTAGAAGTCACAGTGTCTGGCACCGTAGGCATACAAACACACAGAGACACATGACTCTCTGTAGGATCATTCAGTCAAGCCAGATATGGTGGATTAACAGATAAGACCTTGACGATAGTTGACGGCATTCTCTCTGTTCCAAAAGCTAACTGTTCATCTGCATTGTGAAAATTAGGTCAACTCGTAGTAGGAACAGTTCACACTTTTCGTGGCCTCTCTCAGAAACTCCTGGATTCCTGTTCTGTTGGATGTGGCTTTCTAGCCTTGGCTTCCAGACTCCCGCCGGCTGGCATCTTCCTCTTCTCAAGTGTTTTGGCTTTTCTGAACTTGGAGCTTTCTAGAAGAGTCTCCTGCTGATGTTAAATTCAGCTCTCTGTTCCAGATAGAAGGCACTTCACGGGGAAAAAACAGAACGAACTAACTCAAGCTGCTGTGTCCCATGGAAAATTCACAAGAGAGGTGAGGTGAGAGGGGTCTAAAGCAGCAAAGGCTTTACCAACAGTTACCTACAGTCAGTTTCCCAGGTAATTGCAGGAGTCGAACAGGGAGCGGAGCAAGTTTCAGACAGCCGAGACTGCAGGGGGCAGCCCTGCGCTCCAGTCCTCTCGTTCCATCCTCAGCTTACCAGCTGAGTGCACACTACAGTTCGAGGCTGCTGACCAATGGGGCCTTGTGCTCGCTCCATTACCTAACAGACAGGCACAGAAAGCACTTAACTGAGCATGTAGTTCTGTCTGATTTGCCTGGTAATCTTTAGTGTAAACACGAATGTCACTGGCAGAATTCCAGGACTGCAAATGGCCAGATAAATCCAGAGAATTTGGAAAATGCCAAACTTTAACAATATGATGATGCTAAGGCTAATTCCAGACGTCCACAAAACAGGTCTAGTACATAGTGCTTTCTTTTTTTTTTTTTTTAATTGTGATTTGGGTGAAGATTTACAGAGCAAATTCACTTTCCATACAGCAGTTCACATATACTTAGTCTCATGTTATTGACCACAGTTTACCACAATGCAACAGCTCCCCTCCCACTTCCTCCCCATAGTTATCTCTTCCCAGTGTCCATCCTTCCATGGACTCCTGCCCCCTGAGCTGTCTCCCTGTGCATAAGGAGCCCTTCTTTCTCCCATGATTGTTCTCTCCAAGGAGTGTATCTACTTGAGGTAAATGTTCAACTCATATGCCTGTCTTTTGTTTGGCTGGAAGCCACAGGTGTGGGTTCAATTCCAGACCTGAAGGGCAGCTAGGGGCCACAATCTCAGTGGTTCCACCAGGCTCTATCAGACCAGCAAACCTGGTTCCCCCCCCCCAAAATTTTCCCCTCCAAATGATTTTGAGTTTTGTTTCGCATTGTTCTCCCTCTCAATCAAAGATCTCCTACATAGATCCCCTTCCAAGTGGATGACAGTGGTAGCCGGGCACCATCTAGTTCTTCTGGTCTCATAGTCATATAGGCTGCAGATCGGATGGTGTACCAGTCGCTAGGACTAATTGTTTCCATGAAATTTTGGTTTTCTTCATTCTTCTTTGCTCTGGACGAGGAAAGACCCATCTTTGCTTCTAGATGGCAGCTTGCTAGCTTTTAAGATCCCAGTCGTTACTCACCAAAGTAGGAGGTGGAACAATGTTTTATATAGTATGTTATGCCAATTGAGCTTGATGTCCCCTGTGACTATGGCCCCAAGACCACAGGTTCAACTATTCAGTCCCTCTGGGTAGCTGGCTGTGACCAAGCAGTGACCACAACCTTGCCCCTTGTCAGCTCGTACGTGGTGCTTTTTGATGTATTTCCACACTCAGTCAAACCAAATCCAAACCAAACCCCCTGCCATCAAGTTGATTCTTACTCATAGCGACCCCCACAGGGTTTCCAAGGTTGTAGTCTTTATAGAAGCAAAACCCAAACTAAGCCCACTGCCCTAGAGTCGATGCTGACTCACAGCGCCCCTAGAGGACAGAGTGGAACTGCCCCATCAGGTTTCCAAGGCTGTCAATCTTCCTGGAGACAGACTGCGTCATCCTCATCTTTCTCCTGCTGAGTGGTTGCTGATTTTGAACTGCTGACTTTTTGGTTAGCGTGGGATGCTTTAAACACTGTGCCACCAGAGTTCCTTAAAAATAGACACACAAAAAGGCAAAACGGTAACGAGTCTTCAAGTTAATTCATTTTATCAAACCAAGAACCTGACACTCATGCTTGGAGAGAGAGGGGTAACCAGCATGGGTACTTCTGTGTGACGTGTTTGCTTTTGTCAGACCAGCTCCCTCTTTAAAAGCATGTCATGGAAAATACGAACTGAGTGACGTTTTAGTGACTGGTATACCAGATCAAAGTACCACATGTAGTTGGTGCTTATGGCTACTGCTTTATTAGCAGTTTTTAACCATTTGCTATTTGCTGATAAATTCCCGAAGAAGACTCATGATATTAGAAAAAGAAAAAATTATTTCTTATTTTATTTAGGGGATAACAACCAAATGTATCAAGCAGCAAGCAGAACTTGAAAAATAATGTGATTTCCATCTGTTTTCTTAGTAAATTTCAAAAGGCTTCTACTTTTGATCTAAATGTCATCACTTGTACCCTCCAAGGGCACAGAATTATAAGCAGCAACTTTCACATCCTACCCAGTTCATACAGAAGACAGCCAGGCTGCCTCCACCACATGTCTGCCCCATTGCTTTCTTCCTGGGCACTGAATCATCTGGCTAAGGAAGCAAAACACTATTTTCTTTTCTAGGAAATGTGCCTATGATACTTGACTGCTAACCAGAAGGCTGGCGGTTCAAACCACCAGCCAGCCACTCCTCGGAAGGAAGGTTGGGCACCGCCTCGGAAACTGAAGGAGGGGTCGCTATGAGTCAGGTCTGACTAGAAGGCACATAACAACAACAACAACAGGAAATGTTCACAGCAGGCCCAGAGGGCAGTGTCTTGAGACCTTAATAGGTCATGCAGCCTCATGCTTAGAGTCAATGGTTTACCTGTTTACGTGTTTTCATGCAGCCCACCTTCACCCTCTGCCCTGTTGAAAATGGGGGCTCAGAGACTTAGAGGCCGGTGGCTCAGCCTGCTCGTTCCTCTTTCTCATTCTCTCCTCCTGTGCTTCATTCCTTCAGCTTCTCAAGACAGACCGTGGCCGAGGGCAGTATTTACAGCTAATCTGGGTAACTGCTTCAGCAAAAAGAATTCTGCTGTCTTGATTCAGCCCACAGAGCAGGTGCTGGCTAAAATATATGTCTGCCTCCTTCAGTAAATCTTTATTAAAAGTAGGCTCTTCCCTGTCTCCTTGGCTTCCTCCTCCTGCTCCTTTATACTGATTTTCATGAGCTGTGTGGTGTGTGTCTGTCTGTCTGTCTGTCTATCTGTTTTGTGGCTTAGGACTTTCTTAGATATTTACTCAAAGAGCCTTGATGGCACAATGCTAAGGTGCTCGGCTAAGTGAAAGGTTGTTGGTTCCAACCTACCAGCTCCTATCAACATTACAGTCTAGGAAACCCTATGGAGCAGCTCCCTTCTGTCCAATGGGGTCACCATGAGTTGGGATCAACACAACGGCACCCAACAGCAATAGATAATTTGTGTTTACCACAGACGGGTGGGCTTTCCTTGAATCCGACTCCAGCTGAAGTTAGTGACTCAAACAAGGTCACCCGTACGTTGTCTTTCTCCTCTTAGCTCTGCCATCATGACTCCAGGTCTTCCTGTCTATATGAGTATCAGTCTCTGAAGGGAAACGTGTTCATCTCATCGTGCCTGCACCTAGACCTGCACTCAGACTCTGGAGACCAACCTGTGCAGGGGATGCGATTACACTGTTTGGTCAAGGGGTGGGGTGAGTGCCTCTATGGAACAAAGAACCACAGCTAGAGGAGGAGGACAGGCCCCACCCACCCTTCACGTCGGACAATGGAAGGGAGGAAATGGAAGTACCATGTGGGGCAAGGGCCTAATCAAACAGTAAAAACCACTACAATAAATATCACCAAAATCGGCTCTATTTACTTTCTGCAATGTTTCATAGTTCATCATGGGGGCTTTATAACCCCAGTGTCTTCTTTCAAGGGACATACATCAGACAGGTTGATAAATAGGAAGAATACATTAGCTACCTAGCTAGATTCACTGACTCAGCACAACAGAGGTGACAGATACACATGGGAGAACGGTATGATATTTACCTCAATAGGTAGACACTCACATCTATAATCCATGCCCATGTGCCATCCCAAAGTGATCATCACTGCATTTGTCTTGAGCAAGTCAGGTTGGGCAGCACGTTTTCACTGAACCCGGCCTCCCCTTCCCCAGCCCCACTGATGGTGCACCCTGGTTGTCAGGCACTGGTTTGGGTTCTATGGAACACTCACTCCACAGGGTTCCATGTAGTTTATTGTGCCCATCAGGAAGTTGGCAACCAGAGCTGGGCTGTATTGTCCTTCAGTTCTGACTACCACACCCCATCACTCCCAGCTTGTCCGCGAGAAGCTGGGCAGGGCTGTGGTGGTATCTGAAGACTGAACCCAAGGCCTGGGCTGTGCTGAGTCTCCTCGAGAGACAGAGTAAGAGCTAGCAGGACTGTTTCATGGTGAGGGTCAGTAGAGTTTCTGTTTAAGTAGGAGCATGTCATAAAACTCACGGCAACCTAAGCCTGATTTAAAAAAAAAAAAAAAAAGCTTCCAAAAGCCTTCAGTTAGTGTCAATGGAGGCAACTCTCTGCAGAACTTAGAACCTACATTTGGGAGAGTTAAAGGCAGCAAAGGTGAATGCTGTTACATACACAAAGCTGTGGTAATAGTAATAAATATAACTGACAGTGGAGACACAGACAGACACGCAAGCTGCCTGGGGTGGGCAGGCCAATGGGGCCACACTCAGGGACACACACCAGTTTGACCGATGACACAGCTACCTATGTATTTACAGAGCTGCAAATATAGCCATGAATATAGCAGAGCACACGGGGGCAACCATAACCAGAAACTCTGAGGGAGTGAGCTGCGAGTCTAGGGGCTCAGGGTCATAGCCTCAGGGGGACCTTGAGGTCAAATGTCCTAACATACGCCACAGAGACAATATTCTGCATCCAGCTCTGGTGAATAGTAGCTGGGGTCTTAAAAGCTTGTGAGAAGCCATCTAAGGTGCAACTGTTGGTCTCTCTCCTTCCGGAGCAAACAAAAGTGAAGAAAAGCAAAGACACATGGGAATAATGACTGATAGTGACTAACGGATCACGGGAACCCAGACTCCATGACCCTGGGATACAGAAGAACTAGACAGCACCTGGCTACCACTGCTGACCACTCTGAACAAGATCACAATGAAAGGTCCTGGATAGAATGGGAGAAAAGTGTGGAACAATACTCAAAAAATACAAAACAAAGACCATGCGTACTGGTCTAACAGAGACTGAGAAAACTGTGGCTGTTAGACATCACTGAGATTGAGAAATGAACACACGCCCGTGGCTTAACTTTCAGCCAAACGACAGACAGGCCTATAAGGTGAACAGCAGCACCAGGGAGGTATGTGCCCCTTAGGCCAGCCAATCAATCATATGAGATCCAAAGGGCAGCGTTTGCCTAGGGACGAATGCTTCTTGGAAGCGAGAATCGCCAGACTTCGTCTCACCTACTTTGGTAATGTTGTCAGAAGGGACCATTCCCTGGAGGGTATCATGCTTGGTAAAGTGGAGGGTCAACGAAGAAGGGGAAGGCCCTCAACAAGATGGACTGACACAGTGGCTGCAGCGATGGGCTCAGGTACAGCAGGGATAGTGAGGCTGGCACGGGACCAGGCAGGGTTTCGTTCTGTTGTACGTAACATCACTGTTCTACATAACATCACTGTTATACATGACATCACTGTGGTACATAACATCAGAGCCGACTCGACGGCACCTAACAACAACAACAATCAACAACAGCAAGAAAACTCAGAAGGCAGGAAGCAACCGAGGAAGGCTTTCCCACTTACAGAGAGGAGAATCAGAAAATACAGGGAGGAAGTGAAAAGAGAGCTGTTGCACTGTGGGCACCACGCACGCACACATAAAATGTGTGTGAATTGTAGAATGAAAAGCAAACCTGCTATGTAAACTTTTACCCAAATCACAGTAAAAGTTAAAAGAAGAAAATCTGAACATGTCCACCTCGTTATTTCAAGATAAAAACTGATGTTCTGAAAGAAGAACTAGGAAGAGTGACCTGAACATCCATTTCAAGTACGTCGCGGGCTCTTACTTAAAGATACATATGCTCATTAGAGGACAAAAGTCCCTAAATACCCAGCACTGAAGTCAAAACTACCTTAAGCTCATCTTAGAAAAATGCAGGACAACTTAATTAAAATACAGATAGTTGGGATGAAAATGCTGATGTTCAGGGAAGTCTAAAGCAGCTTTCACTGGAAGCTAAAGGACAGAAGAGCGAGGGACGTGGACAAACAGGACAAGTCTTGGAGTCTCTACCTGAGACATGGAGCGAGTCCCGCAGGGCAAAGGGGGTTCACTCAACTGTCTGCGGGAAATCTCGTGAAGACAGCATACGTGCTTTCTGTCCTTCGAGAGGCAACATGGATGGTGAGGACTTGGAATGGGCTGAAGAAAGTCAGCCAGAGAATGGAAACCACCTCAATCCTGCATCTAAGTCAACTGCTTCTTCAAATGGCCCTGGAAAAGACGAGAGTGGACAAGAAGATGCCTAACTCTGAGTTCAAATGAAAATCTCCAAATTGAGCAAACATCTTTGTGGTCAGAAAATGGGCAGGTGGAAAGGAGACTGAAAATCTTCATGGACATTTAAAATACTCCCTGAACTACCTTAGGAACGTCTGACCAGATTCCACAAGGACAAGGACCTGAAGAAGGCTTTCCCACTTAGAGAGAGGAAATTTTCAAAAGTTCATGAAAGCAGCAGCCATGCCCCTAAGTATCAATATAAGAGCTAAAGTTGGCCAAAATCCTAGGAGACAAATTAAAATGAACCGCTTCTGCCTTGTCGTCGTCTTTCTGTCGGTGCCAGACTGTCTCTTGTCGGGGCAAGAAAAAGCTAACAGTGTTGGCTGGCAGCAGTGCCCTTGAGAGAAATCTCAGTGACTCAAGGACGGAAATGTGCACCAAAGACACCCATTAGCCAAATGAGACGTCACACCTGAGCTTTTACAAGGACTCCTAGGTCCTTATTGCGTCTAAAATTCAGCCCTGGGCCGAAGCCTCGGATGACCTCCTGGCTGACAAGGCTCTGCTCAGACGGGGGAGACCCCCGAGTAAGGAAGCCAGGTCTGCTTCCTGTCTGCACTGCTCAAATTCAACAGAAAATTACCTCCTTTTTTGAAAAATCTTTGTAGATATGTAATTTTATGCTCTCTCTTTTTCATTTGTTGGGGGTAGGGAACAGTAACATTTTACGATGAGAACCCTTGCCTGGGCTCTGCACGTTATCTAAGGATTGACCATCTCTCCCCACCCTCCACCCCCACCTTGAAAGAAAAGGACAGGGGTGGCGGTGGTGGATGGTCTAACTTGAAGCCTGTCTGTGGAGCTGGACTTTCCCCTAACACTGTGAGCCATCCCCTCTGCTCCTGCGTGTTAATGACCCTTTCCGAGTGTGGATCAGACAGAGACCCCAAGCTTGTGTGACACACCAGGGCTTCCTGCTTCTCTGGCCAAATGAAGCACATATCTCATCACTGAGCCGTCATCTCGTGCTATGAAGCGAGTGTTGGAGGAGTGCCCTTCCGCACCACCTGGGTTTGCTCAGGAAACCAGTGTCCCATCAAAGGCTGCGTCCCAACAGGCAGCTGAGTCCTTGGACTTTCAGCAAATGCTCCTGACACCTGCTGAAAAACCAGCCACGGATGCCCCACAGGATACAGCTCTACTCTGACACGCGTGGGGTCGCCATGAGCTGAAAGCAACTGAACAGCAAGTGGTTCTGTAAAGAGATGCAGAAAAAACACAACTGAGCCCTGACCGAGAGCCAAGGTTGAGTGAAGCTGGAAGCCACTAAAGCTCCGGACCTACACATGCGCTGAAAATCCAGCCTTTTAAAAACGGAACAGCCTGAAGTTGGGTTTTCTTTCACTTCATCTGGGGAGGGCAGCTGACTTGGAAGCGAGGCCACTAGCTCACGCTACAGCCTGTCTGTCCCCAGGCCACTTCCCTACTCCAAAGCCACGCGCAGGCCTGCTGCACACACCCAGCACTTGCTGGGATTGGTGCCACTCACTACTTCCCACCGCTAAAGTGGGCAGGACACCATCAGGGAGAGAGGCAGCAGAGCCCTGGTGACATGGACACCCAGAAAAGGCCAGGCCTCTGAAACTCGGCCCAGCCGCCCTGGACGCTTTCTGAAATCCGTAAGACAAACTGAACCACATTGAAAAGGACATTAGTGGAGAGAAAGACTTTTAGGGAAACTTCCTGATTTTCCGGGAGTGTGATATAGTAACAGTTGGATTTCACATGGAGGAAGACCTTAATGCTAGGCTGCAGAGCTCAGGTGCTTTTGAAGGAGAGCGAGAGGGAGGATATCAATTCCCTGTAGCCCATGCTCCTCGGTGCGCCATTTGCAGGCACAGATTCTTGAGCAATAAGAAGCCATTTCCCTAAGAATCACTGCCCAGCTTGCTGAGTGTGCAAATAATTTCATTTTCAGCCTCTTGAGCACCAGAAGGAAAACTAGGGTGAGCAGAAAATCTGATGGTGATGGAGTGCCGTGTTCCGTTCGACTGATGGACACAAGACTGACTCTCGCAGGTCTAGAAAGCACAGTATTGCAGTGGCTGGTGTTCATCCCAGAGAAAATGTAACCATCTTTTTTATCAGATTCTCCTTGTTTGCTCTTGTATTTTGATCAACTTCTCGGATGAATAACTGGAGGTAATTTTTAACAAAACTTTTTCATGTATGACTCTGAAAATTTTGTTATATTTTAGACAGTGAAGACTAAAATCGACCAGATGTATTTTTACATTTTTTATCTACAAAAGAAACTTACTTTGATCACCGCAGTGCCATGTTTTAATCAGAGGATTCATTTCTAAACATAAGCTCAAAACAATGCTTAGGCCACCAGCAAGTGGCCCTTTTTCGTTCTGGTTTGCTGGACGTGAACCAGTTGCCCCAAGTCCACTCTGACTCCGGCACCCCAGCACACATCACAGTAGAACTGTGCCCCATGGTGCCTGTTTCTTAGTGGAGCACCAGGCCCTTCAGCTGAGGCCCCTCTGGGTGGACTCCAACCTTCAACCTCTTGGTTAGCAACTCAGTGAGTTAATGGCTTGCACCACCCAGGGACCTGCGGGACTGCGGCAGGTGGTGAGTGACTCATTAGTCCTCTTGGCCCTTGGTCAACTCTGTTTCAGAAGAAATGGTGGTTGATGGGTCTGTATGTGGGGAGCACTGCACCTGTTGACAGGCTCATTCCTGCTGACTTGAAAGCAGGCGTGTGTTTATTTTGTGCCTTTTAACAAAGACAAATTAGGAATAATCTCCAAATTCAAAAGACAGACCCAACTTGAGTGTCCCACTGTGGCCCTTCCGACCATCAGATCCCAGAGGGGCTTGTGGGAAGAGCTGTCGGGGGCGGGGGGAGATCTAGGACAGCCCTGGGGCTGCATTTCCAGAGGTTTCCCATCCTCTTCTCTCTCTCCTCACCCGCGTGTTGACTCTGCCTGGCCTGAGCTCATGCCTGGCTTTCCTCAAAGGGGCCTGAACCTCTGCTCTACTGGGCTCACCATGGACTAAGGAAGTATGGTGATTAAAGAGGTTGAGGGGTGCAAACGGTCAACACACTCATCTATTAACCACAAGGTTGGTGGCAAGTCCACGTGCCGGCACCTTGGAAGACAGGCCTGGTGATCTACTTCTGAAAACTCAGACACTGAAAACGCTCCAGAGAAGGTTCTACTTGGACACAGATGGGGACACCTGGAGTCTGAGCTGGTTTGCAGCAACTGTTGTTATTTTTATTTTAATAATATTATATTGTGTTTTAGGTGAAAGTTTACATAGCAAATTGGATTCACCTTTAACATTTTTAAGGCGCTCTGGTGGTGTAGTGCCTAAGGCACTGACTGCTAACCAGAAGGTTGGCGGTTCAAACCCACCAGCCACTCCACGAAAGGAAGGTTGGGCAAGCTTCCATAAAGATTTACCACCTCGGAAAGCCAAAGAGGGTCGCTATGAGTCAGAATCGACTCAATGGCAAGAAGTTTGGCTTTTAACATTTTTATACAAATTGTTCTGTGACATTGGTTGCTTTTCTCACAATGTGTCAGCATTTCCCTTATTTCCATCCTGTTAGTTCCATCACCATTAATCTAGCTTCCCTGCCCCTCCTGATCATCTCATCTTTGGTCTAGTGTAAATGTTGACCATTTGGCCTCAGGTAGTTGATTATTTAAGAAGCACATTCCTCATGGGTGATACTGTTTATGTTATAAACTGAAAGGTGACCTGGAGAATAACTTCAATTCCAAGTTCAAAGGGTATCTTATATCTTAGGTCAACAGTCTCAGGGGTTCCTCTAGTCTCCATCGTGCCAGTAGGTCTGGTTTTTAGGAATCTGAATTTTCTTCTACACTTTTCTCCCTTCCTATCCGGGACCTTTTGTTGTGGTCACAGTCACAATGGTTGGTAGTGGTAGGGGGGCACCATCAAGTGCTTCGGGTCTCAGCTAGAAGCAGCTGTGATTCATGTGGATTACTAGTCCTGTGGACTAGTTTCTTCTTTGAGTCATTGGTTTCTTTCATTCTCTTTTGCTCCATATGAGTAGAGACTAATAGTTGTATCTTAAGTGGTGGCTGCAAGCTTTTAAGACCCCAGATGCTACCCACCAAAGTAGGATGTGGAATATTATCTTTGTGAACTATGTTATGTCAACTCACTAAGTTGTCTCCAAAGACTTTGGTCCCTAGCCTTTTGATCCAGTAAACCAATCTCACAAGTTGATTGAACATGTCTAGGAAGTCTCCATAATTGTCATCAATGTGGTTTGTTGTCTATGGATATATAGGCAGCACACACAAACATGTATGTACATGTGCCTACAAAAACACCTGTACACAGACATGTGTGTACTTGCATATGCCTTCCTACACACATACAGGCATCCAGAGCTACCTACACAGCCACACACAACTGCCAGCCTTGATTGTTTTTGTTACTGTTACAAAATTGTGTATGTTTTTACCAAAACTGTCCCCTTTTTGCATATACTTCTTAGTGTCTTTATTTGCCTTGATCGAGTTTATGCTGACTACACATAGCATAGTGCCTAAGGCACCTGACTGCTAATCAGATCCACCAGCCACTCCTCGGAAGGAAGTTGGGGCAATCTACTTCCGTAGTGATACCTCCTCGGAAACTCAAGGAGGGGTCGCTATGAATCAGGTCCAACTCAATGGCACATAACACCACCACCACCACATTTGGAAATGCCCTTTCCATCACTAAAAGTAACATGTTTCAACTAGCTCTAAAATAATCCTCCTTCTCTTCCCTCCCATCACTGGTAACCATCAAGGAATTTTGCTTTCTGTGTGTTTATCTATTCTCGACTTTTTATAATGGTAGGACCACACAACATTTGTCTTTGTGATTAACTCATTTCACTCACACAATGCCATCCCAGTTCATCCTGGGTATGTTTTACAGACTCTGCAATACTCTTTATAGTGTACAGTATCCCACGGTATGTATGTACCACCATTTGTTCATGCATTCATCTACTGATGGGTATTTAGGTTGTTTCCATCTTTTTGCTACTGTGAATAATGCTTCAAGGAACACAGGTTTTCATATGTCTATTTGTGTAACTGCTCTTAAGTCTCTAGCATCTACACCTAGAAGTAGGATTTCCAGATCATAAGGTATTTCTATTTCTAGCTTTTTGAGTAAGTAACATACTGTTTTCCATAGCAGTTGGACAACTTTACAATCCCACGAGCAACATATAAGAGTTCCTTTCCTCCCACAACCTCCCAAGCATATATCATTGCCCTTTTTACAAAGGGGACTGTTACCTCATTGTAGTTTTCATCGGCATCTCTCTAATACCTAATGGGAGGACCTGGTGGAGTGGTGGGTAAATGACTCAGATGTTGACTAAAAGGTTGGCAGTTAGAAGGTAGGAAGATGAGGCAGTCTGCTTCTGTGAAGATTACAGTCTTGGAAACCCAATGGGGCAGTTCTACTCTGTCCCACAGAGTTGCTGTGAGTTGGAATAGACTCAATGGCATGAGTTTTGTTTTGGATCAATAAGCAACATCATGATATATACAGAAAAGGCTGAAGTTGTCGTGCATTTCATTTACTTGGATCCACAATCAACACCCATGGAAGCAGCAGTCAAGAAATCAAATGACATATTGCACTTGGCAAATCTGATGCAAAAGACCTCTTTAAAATGTTAAAGAGAAAAGATGTCACTTTGAGGACTAAGAGGCACCTAACCCAAGCCATGGCAACCTTCAATGGCCTCATATGCACGTGAAAGCTGGGCAAGGAATGAGGAAAACTGAAGAACTGATGCCTCTGAATTATGCTGTTGGTGGAGAATATTAAATATACCGTGGAATTCCAGAAGAACAGACCAATCTGCCCTGGAAGCACAGCCAGAATGCTCCTAAGGAGTGAGGATGGTGAGACTTCATCTCATGTGTTTTGGTCGTGTTGTCAGGAGGGACCGGTCCGTGAAGGACATCATGCTTGGAAAAGCAAAACATCAGCAAAAGAGAGGAAGACCCTCAAAGAGACAGAATGACACGGTGGCTGCAACAAAGAGCTCAAGCAAGCAATGACTGTGAAGATGGGACAGGACTGGGCAGTGTTTTGCTCTGTTGTACACGGGTCACTATTAGTCAGAACTGACCTGACAGCACCTAACGGTCAGTTATCTAATTTACCTTCTACAAAAACGACAAGGAGGCCACATGTTCTGACGTCCTCTAACCCTACAAGGGGAAGGCAGGATTACCAGCAGTAAACCAAGGCCTATTACTGCAAGGCCAAACATGCTGCCTCCCTCCAGCCCTTTCACCAACCGTTCCTCCCAAAGCACCCACCACCTCTCTCCTGGGTTCGATAATTCACTGCAGTGGCCACACAGAACTCACAGATTACAGGGTTTATTAGGGAAGCACCAGGCTATAACTCAAGTCCAGGAAGAATGCTCAGTCTCTCTCCCAGCCCACCGTCCCTCAGCCAACAGTCTCTCACAGTCTCTTTCCCAGCAGTGCTGGTCCCTCGGTGTCTCACTCAGCGATGCGTGTCTCTTGCGGCTCTTTCCCAGCAGCACGTGTCTCTTTCAGGGGTGCGTGTCTCTTTCGGCAGCACGTCTTCCTCCACCAGCAGTCAGAGAGAGTTCTGCTTGCAGGAGGCCTCCTTTTGAGCCCGGCAGGGTGGTCAAACTAGCCAATCATAGCATCAGAACTCTAAGCACCTGAGAGAAAGTGGGCACCTCCCAGAACATTGTATTGTGCCACGCCCAACAGAAATACTCCACGTGGATAACATTTACAATCAGCTCCTCAGCTGCTCATTCCACCACTGAGTTTACAATGACTTATGGGTAGAAAAGCCATACTAAGTAATTTACTACACTGCACCTTCCGTTGTTCGTGCATTTGTTGTTTTGATAGGCTATTTATGCTGAAAATGAGCTTCCCTTGTTCTGACTCTGTCTCATCTTCCAGGAACTTTGTAGTTTTGGGGTTAACATTTAGGTCTTTGGTCCATTTTGGGAAGTTTTTGTGCATGATATGAGGTATGGATACCAATTCATTTTCCTGCATATGGATCTTCAGGTTTCCAGTACCATTTTTTTAACAAGACTGGTTCTTCCCCAGTGAATGGACCTGACCCTTTGTTGAAGATCAGCTGCCCATAGATGGGTGGATTTACTTCTAGGTTCTCAATTCTATTCCATTGGCCTATTTGTCTGTCACGGAACCACTACCAGTCTGCTTTGATTACTGTGGCTGAATGCTAAGTGTTGTTTAGCTCTTCAGAGCCCCCATCCTTTCCATATAAAGTTGGAGATTAGTTTTTCCCTTCCATTGAAGAATGTTGTTGGGATTTGGATCGGGACTGCATTGTACCTACAGATCATTTTTGGTAGTATTGACTTTCCACAGTGTTAAGTCTTGAGACTCAACATGAGTATCCATGAGCATGGAATATTTTTC
>NW_006921635.1:90004-101618 GCF_000298275.1 Orycteropus afer afer
ATCCCTGGTATGAATCACACTTGATCATGATGTATTATCTTTTATATTCTATTGAACTGTTGGATAGAATTTTGTTGAGAATTTTTGCAACTACATTAATGAGGGACATTGGTATTTAATTTTTTGTTTGTTTGTTTTTTTGCCTGGCTTTGGTATCAGGGTTATACAAAATGCCAGGTATATGGCTTCACAGGATGAACTGGGAGTACTCTCCCCTTTTCTATGTTCTGTAGAATGGATGCCAACTCTTCTATGAATGTTTAAAAGAATCTCCAGTGAAGCTGCCCGGGCCACAATTTCGTGTTTTTGTTCAGAGTTGTTTTTAGCACATCTTCAATTTCTACTTTAAGCTATGAGTCTGCTCAAATTTTCTACCCCTATTTCTGTTAGTTTAGGTAGGTAGTGTGTTACTAGAAATTTGTCCATTTCTTAAATGGTTTCAAATTTGTCAGAGTATGATTTTTCATAATATTCTGTTTGTTCTTGTTACCTAGTGCTGTTCTGACAAGAATATACACAAATGGGACGGCCTTAACGAAGAGGAGTTTATTCTCTCACAGTTCTGGAGACTAGAAGTCTGACTTCAAAGTGCCAGACTCTAGGGGCTGGGGGAAAAACCCTCGACCTTGGGCTTCAGCTCTGCCTCTTGCTCCCAGCCCACTGAAGCTGGAGGCATCTCTTCACTCAGACAACTACTGGCTGCTGAGGCTAACAAGCCCAACGTTGATGAATAAAATGGCACAGTTCCAATGTTACCAAACCACATGGCAGGCCATTAAATCAAGTCCATTGTAAGTCCCAAGGTCAGCAGAGCATGGCAGGCTGCTGAACAATGACACAAACACATGCAGGGTCCAAGGTGCCATATGCTGGAGACCATTCCCCAAGGCTTCTCCTTACATACAGGAAGCAGACCACATCCCTAGGGCAGCTACTCAGCTGCTCATAGTAGATTCTACCATGGAGCTAATTACCAGTCTCATAGTGGGGAATACTACATCCAGCTGTCCAGCCACTCAACCAAGGCCAGCCAAGTTAACCCACAAACTTAACTACCATCTGTTTTAATCTCAGCTGGCTCTGTTGTATTGTCATGCATCTTATTTTTTATTTTGGTTATTTGTATCTTCTCATTTTTTTTCCTTTGTGATTTTGGCCAGTAGTTTATCAATTTTATTGATCCTCTCAAAGAACCAATTCTGTTTTTGTTGATTTTTTTCTATTGTTTGCCTGTTTATTTCATTTGTGGCTACCCTGATCTTTTTATTTCTTTTGGTGACTGTGGACTTTTTTTTTTTGCTGCTTTTTTGCTATTCATTTGAGTTATCAAGTTAAGCTATTGATTTCAGATATTTCTTCTGACATGTGCATTTATTGCTATGAACTCTCCTCTGAGCACTGCTTTTGCTGTGTCCCAAAAGTTTTCATATATTGTTTTCATTCTCATTTGACTCTAGGAATTTTTTAAATTTCTTCTATTATCCATTAGTTTTTATTGTTTCCATGGCATTATGAAGATGCTTTGTATTATTTTGATGGTTTTGAATTAGTTGAGGTTTGGAGGCCTAAAATAGGGTCTGTTGTAGAGACTGATTCACATGTTTGGGAGAAGAATGTGTGCTGTGCTGCTGTTGGGTGTTGTGTTGTGTATACGTCTATGTGGTTGACTGTGTTATTTAAATCTCCTGTGTTTTTGTTGAACTTCTTTGCAATTGTTCTGTTCATCTTCAAACATGGTGATTAAAGCATCCTATTATTATGGTACAATCATAGAACTGTGTATTTCTCTTCAGTTTAGTCAGAGTTTGTTTTATGTCTTTTAGATCTCTGTCACTGGGTGTAAATTTTTATTATGGTTATGTCCTCTTGGTGGTGATCCATTAATCATTATATGATGCCTTTCTATTTCCTCTCATAATGCATTTTGACTTAAAAGTCTATTTTATCAGAGATTAATTTTGCCACTTCTGCTCTCTTTTGTTACTATTTGCTTAATATTTATTTTCCATCCTTTGATTTTTAACCTACCTGTATCTTTTAGCCTATGGTGTTTCTTTTAGGCAATATATGATGGATCATGATTTTTATCAATCTGCCACTCCCTGTCTCTTGACTGGTACATTTAAACCATTTACATTCAGTGTGATATTGATAGATACAAATTTACTGCTACCCTTTTATTATGGGGTTTTTGTTGTTGTTTTTGGTGTGTGGTTTCTTTGTTCTGCTTAATTTTCTGCATTGAGTTATTTTTGTTTATGGATTTTCCTTTTGTATCCTTGTTTTTGTGTTGATTTTGTGTTTACTGAGTTTTATTTTCTTCTTTATTTTGCTGAGTAGCTTTATTAATTTTCTTGGTGGTTACTTTGAAATTTACCTTTATGTTCCTAAGTTTAAAACAGTCTGTTGGATCTTGGAATTGTCTTGACTTCCTCTCCATATGGAAGTTCTATAACTACACCATTTATTCCCCTTTTCTGTTTAGTTGTTGTCATTAACAGAGTAACATTTTTGGTTCCTTGTTTTCAGTTATACAGCTTTATTTTGCTTTTAAAAATTCTTTATCTGGGTGATGCTGTCATGTGTCTTAATCTCAGGTTGCTGTCTGATGTCATTGATTCTCTGTCCAAAGGGCTCCTTTAATATTTCTTGTAATGTTAGTCTGGTTTTTATAAATTCCCTTCTCTTTTTTGGGAATGTCCTAGTTTCACCATCATATTTGAAAGAAAATTTTTCTGGGTATATGACTCTTCAGGAGCTCTGGTGATGCACTGCCTAAGGCATTTGACTGCTAACTGGAAGGTTGGCAGTTCAAAACCACCAGCCGCTCCACAGGAAGCAGATGAGGCAACCCACTTCCACAAAGATTTACCATCTTGGAAACTCAGTGGAGGTCACTATGAGTCAGAATCGACTCGATGGCATTGGGTTTGGTTTTTGGTTATATGACTCTTGGCTGGCATTTCTTTTCTTTCAGCATTTCATATATGTTATCCCATTGTCTTCTTGCCTGAGTGTTTTCTGTCAAGAAATCAGTGCTCAGTCTTATTGGTGCCACTTTGTAGGTGACATTTAATATTTCATGAGCTGCTCTCAGAATTCTTTGTCTTTGGTATTTCTTTTGGGTCTATTCCATGTGGGGTTTGTTGAGCTTCTTTGGTGGAAACCTTCTCATCTTTCATGATACTAAGTAAGTTTTCTGCCGATAAATCTTCAAAACTTTTCTCTGTACTTTTTTTTTTCTCCTCCTCTTCTAGAATTCCTATTACTTGTAAATTATTCCTGATAGTGTCCCACATAACTCTTAGACTTTCTCCATTTTTCTTCATTCTTTTTCCTGATTGTTCAACAAACTAGTATCAAGTGATTTCTCCTCTATTTCCTTTATTCTTTCTTCCCTAGACTCAATTCTACTTCTGTGTCTTTCCACTCAGTTATCCATTTCTGATATTTTATCGTAAATGTTCTGGATTTCTAGTTGTTGGTGTTATATGGCTTCTAGTTGTCTACTTTGTGATCTTGTTCTTGTATTGTTTTCCTGAATTTCTTCTAAAGTTTTGTTTGTGTTTTTCTTGATTGCTTTCAGGACACCATATATAAGATTTTTTAATTCCTTATCAGGTAGTTCTATTACCATTTCCTCCTCAGGAAGGTTTTCCGCCTCTTTCTCTTTTTTTTTTTTTTGGGCCACCTTTTCCTGTTTCTTTGTGTGAATTGAAGTTATCTGTTGTTATGTACTTATTTGCTGATTGCATGCTTATTTTGTGCTGATTTTGTCTTGTTTAGATGTACCCAGAACTTTATTTCCTCCTATTCTCTTTAGAATGTCTTTCTTCCTTTTGCTTTAAGTGTTGTTGTTTCATGGTCTGGTCTATGTATGACTTTGGTGGTATCTCTTGGTTGGGAGCCATTTCCTCTCACTAATGGGTATGGTGGGTCTCACCCATGTCCAAGTCCTCTGCTGTTAGGCTCATATGTCTTCCCTTACTAGGTTGAGTAGAAATGGAACAGTAAGTAGGTGATTTCTCTGATATTGGGCGACAAATGTTGCATGGTCAGGGTCCCTCCATAGCCCTTGTGGAACCATATGGTGCTCCCAGGTCGATGCTAGCAGTTAGGGAATTCACGGGAGGTCAGGGCAGAATGTCTCCACATCCACTGTGAGGGAGTGCTACCCAAATGGATGTGGTAGGCCCACTGTGCATGCATGAATTGGCATCTCAGTAGATGGTGGGGTATCAAGGGATTTCCATGCAAGTGCTGATGGCCTGCAGGAACTACTGGGCATGGGATGTGTGACATTACAACTGGGCAGATGCTGGATGAGGGCACTAGGATCTCCTAGTCATCCTTTGGCAGAGGTGCAGATGGTGCCTGTCAGGGTATGACTGGCATTGCTGATGAGGTAATGTGTATGCCCAACCTGTCCTTGGCATGTGGGTACAGGGGGCATTCTCAGTGGTTGCTGGACTGGGCTCTGTGTATGCACACCACTGGTTGCCAGGTAGTCTGGGCAAGGGTACACATCACAAGTTACCAGGTGGGTGGCCCAAGAACTCACACAATCAGTTACTGGGCAGGAGGGTGTGGGGTGGAGGAGAGGGATCTTGCATCTCCAAGTTGCTGATGTGGTGGCAGGAATGCATGCCACTGATCACTGAGTGGGAGGCAGGATGGCATGGGGGTAGACAGAGCAGGTTCAAGTCACTGGCTGCAGGTTCATGAATACTATCGATCATGATGTATTCCATAACAAATCAAGTTACTGGAATTAGTAATTTTTGACAATGCAGAACTGTAATTACACTTTCCATGGGCCCCACATGGAAGTCCCACTAGAGAGCTGTCTTAGAACTCTTCCAGGCAGCATGGATAGTAGGGTGGGATACACATACTTTGGGTGCAATACAGCATCCTTGTTTATTCCCAAGGTGCCACAGACAAAATCATCACATCCCCAATTTACTTCTCCCCCTCTTTAGAGTAGAACATCAGGCCTGATGTATCAAAAGCTTTTCATTACAATTAGTAAGACATCAGATGGTGATGAAAGGGGATGATATTACATTTGCACTCATTTCATGAGCAATGGTTCTGTTCGGCTGATTCTGCATTTCCTTTCTTTGTTCATCAAAATGCAGCTCTAGGTTTGTCTCTGTAATTCACAGATGCCAGCTGCTCTCCCTAATTAGTATTTCAAGTGCCACAGTGACAGTCCCCAAACTGTGTATGTACATCTTTCTCCAGTGGGAGGGCCGTGACCCCTACCTCCAACCCAAGTTCTAAGACAGCCTTTTCTTCTGACCTCCCAACTGCTGGCTTCACGGACCACTGCTCAAGGGGCTATTTTGGTATCTTCTCCTGAACACAGGGTTGCTGTGAGTATATGTGCAAATTGCAGCTACATGGAGCATAGGCTCTAGGGACCCAGAGAATAACATCTGGAAGTGGCCCTTGTTGCCCCTTTATCATGTAGTTTCTCATCCTGAGATGTCTGTCTTCAATCATGAGATCACCTTCCAATATAGAGATTATTTATTTTAAATACATTTTATTGAAATATGTACAGTGAAATACACAAAACTAAAGTGGCATGGGTTATTATTTATTTTTAAAAAAAAAACATAGCATTGTTGTGATGCCTCAAGGCAGGTTGTGAAGAAAAGATTTCAGAGTTTCTTTTTCTGAATTCCCAGGACTGATGGCTCACACCCAGTATCAACATACTGCTGTTCTCTTGTCCAACTCCACAGAGAGGTCCAAACTCACCAAACACAGAGCTGAGACCCAAACCACAAGGCACACTACAGTGGACCACATCACTCCACTCAGGGCCAATGGAAATATCCCACAGCTGAATTCCATCCTCCTTGACTGCTAACCAGAAGGTTGGCGGTTCAAACCCACCAGTCCCTCCATAGAAGGAAGACTGCGCAATCTACTTCTATAAAGATTTACCACCTCAGAAAATCCAATGGGGTTGCTGTTAAGTTGGAATTGATTTTTTTTTTTTGGGGGGGGGGGGGTTCTGCGCCTCTGTCTCCTGCGCCTCCTTCAGCTCTCAGGAAGCCAGCATCTCCCTCTACCGTAGCATCTCGTGTTCAGCCTCAGTCTGGAGTAATCACATCTTTAAATGCCAATATCCATGCAAGAGCTAGCCGTCCATGTGGTCAGTGACTACAAACCTCTCACGGAAGCCACAGTAAAGGATCCCAGCTTCTTCGTCAGTGTCCACACTCACAGCTCCAACGTTCCCAGGCAGCGGGCTGAATCTGGACTGAACTAAGCAGGAGCACAGGGCATCCCAAGGAACAACGGAATGATCCAGTAATTATTTAGGAGATGAACAAATCCCCCATCTGCTTTGCCAAATCTCAGAACCGCTCTGGTAATATACAGAAAGTCATCACAGAGCCGTGAGGAAAGGGCAGACTCCATATCAGTACCTCACCTCTTGCAGAATTATGGCTGAAAACCCTAAATTCATTGGAGCTCACCTCTCTCTGAGCATTCCATTCAGTCCAAATTCATTTGGAATGCCCTAATCCAGAAAACAGAGTTCCCCCTACGTTTAACACTCTGTGGTTAAAAAAAAAAAAAAAAGCCAACATCCCTTTATTACACTCATGTGGGAAAACAGGTTCAACACCTCACCAGGTGATTCAAAAGCAGAACTGAAAAGGCTTGCTGGGCACTGCCTGAGTAACTTTGCTCACATCTTCCCCTTTCTCTGAGTTTCCATGTCTCTAGCTGTACCGTGGCTGAATGCCTACACCCACAAGATGTTTGGGGGCTACAAGGAGTTAATACGTATGAGAATCCTTGGTATATATGAAGTACAATAAATATTCAAAGGTCAACTGTTTTCCTAAGCCATTAACTTCCTCTGACTTTCACTAACTAAAAACAACAGTAACAATACCCCTGAAACACTGACTCTGCCCCCGGCATTGCTCGGAGTGCTTTACATGTAATCATTCACCTTGATATAGAAAATAGCAAATACTCTGTGAGGCCCAGTCATTATACTGACTAAGAAACAGAGCACAGGTCCTAATCGGTAAATGGCAGAGGTGACATTCAAACCCATACATCCAGCACCGGCACCCACACTCCTAGTGAAAAATGCTGTACCGTCACGTCTGAAGATGGAGACACAAACACCAGTTTCCATTTAAGAACATGACTGAAGCAATACGAATGAGGTGTTGTTTTTATGAGAGTCTGAGGGTGGTGCCAAAGGTTAAGGAAGTGACTGCTAACTAAAAGGCTGGAGGCTCAAGTCCAGCCAGACGTGCTGAGGCCAAAAAGGCTGGGGACGGACTTGAAAAAGTCAGTCCCTGAAAACCCGACGGAGCACAGTTCTACGCACACACGCGGGGGCTCACGAGCCAGATGGACTCGAGGCAACCGCTTCTAGGTCTTCATCATCATCGTCACCATTATTTTTATTATTATACGTAATTTTTACATGATTGACCCCTAATCACCAAACAGGCTCATGGGTTCTGGCAAATATGGAAATGTGCACACACAGACCTCAGTGCTGAGCATGCAGGAGGGTGGTTTGGTTGTGTATTATTAAAATGCCACACCACTAGCAATCAGCCAAACCGAAAGCAATCAGGACCCCATGGAGCCACATTCCAGGCAGAGGGCCAGCAAATGGGAGCCTGCCTTTGGCTGAGAGACCCCAGGAGAGGGTGGAGGTCAGCGCTGGTGGGGCCTCTGAACTGTGAGAAAGCACATCTTAGATATTGACTGGGCTTAGTCAGGTGCTATTTTGTTTGCATGGGACACAGCCCAGTCGGGCTGCTGAGGCAAATCGGGGGGAGGGGGGTTGCTAGGACAACACAGGAGCATGTCCTGCACCTGAAAAGCTGAAGTGCACCTGGAGCTCACAGCCTGGAAACCAAGTATTTCTCCACAGACTGCGACACACAGCCAAGAAAGTCCTATGGGGAAGTTGTACCGTGTCACATGGGGTTGCTATGAGCCAAACAGCAACAACAAACGCACAACAGCCAGCCCCGACATTCCTAACCGGGCAGGGTGTTCAGAGGCCCTTGATGAACACAACGCCATGCGAGGCCAGGCAGGCTTGCATCCAGTCCAGAGGCTTCAGTCAGTTATCTGACTACCCACCCAGACACGCCAATAACCTGGTTTAAGCGCCGCATGGCTGCCCCAGGTCATCTGAAGATGGTACCAAGGACACAGGGGAGGGGCTAGTCAGAAATGGGTGCCATTTTGGTCTTACTCTCAAAGAAGAGGAGACAGCAAGGACTTACGTCCCTCTCACACCTCAGGGATTTAAACAATCCGATGAGCGTGGAGCCACCTGGCCTAACCTTATGCCTCCTCCCGAAACAGTGAAGACAGGCTGAAGCATGTGTTGTCCTCCTGCAATCTAGTCACAACTCCCGAGGTAAAGAAGTCCAGTCCACATCTAATACATACACATACTTTGAAATAAACTCTCGCCCACGCCTTCAAAGGCCCACAGTCTTGGGATTCCAGAAAGTGACGTCACAAATGCTAGCCTTCCACCCCCGACGCCCCGACGTGCAGAGACACACTGTGCTGCACCTGGGGACTCGGAGCTGACAAATACTCTTCCAGAAGCTCAGCGAGCAGAAGGAGAACTGACTAGCTCAAGGCACAGTCACAAGATGAAATACGTGGCAAAAATGAGAAAACAATCCTGACTTGTGGACTCTGAAAAGCGTTCATCCTTCATTTATTTTTATTTTTGAACAAAAATGCCTGTAGCATCGTCTGGGTGTGGCTGTGGAAACAGGACAGTTATACCTGTGTCAAGGACGACACTGAGGGCCAGTTATGTGGTCACAGATGGACACACAAGTTGGGGAAAGGCAGTCACGGAACGGGGCGGGGCTGGCACCTCTGGATCCGCACTGAGCAAGCCTCCCCTCAGAGACAAATCCACCTCCCTGTGACACAGCGAAGTTCCAACAGCATCAGGAAACAGGCCAAATTATGACAAATGAATGGACGCCAGTCATCTCGGTAACAATACTTTTTTAGCTTTCTTAACAATACACATTTGAATTTTCAAAACAAAAAAAAGAGTATGCGTGACTACAAATAATTGAATCGTGTGATTAGAACTAACATAGCTTTCAGTTTAATCCACTAGCAGTACTTTGGATACATCTCCAGTCTTTAAATACCAATATTCATTCACTCAGGAGCTCTGGTAGCATAGTGCCTAAGGCACCTGACTGCTAACCAGAAGGCTGGCAGTTCAAACCCACCAGCCACTCCTCGGAAGGAAGATGGGGCAATCTACTTCCGTAGTGATACTGCCTTGGCAACCCAAGGAGGGGTCACTATGAGTCGGGTCCAACTCGATGGCACATTAACAACACAACAACATTCATTCACTCAATAGTCGTTCAAAAACTAACGTCCCATATGGTCCCTGGTTACAAACTTACCACTAAAGCTTGTGAGAAAGTCCTCCTGCGGTTTCCGTATTTTGCAAGCACATTTTCCCATTTGAAAGATGGGGGAGGGATACTGGCCTGGACTTGAAAACCTTTCCTATGCAACCAATCAAGGCTTCATTCCATGTGTCAGACCTGGCTCTTCCCACCGTCTCTTTTCCCAGTGCCCCCCACTCACAGCACAATATTTACAGATCTCAGGCTTGAGGTGATTGATTTCCATTTGCTTTTAATTTCCTCTTGCAATGTTTCAAACAGAGTTGCAACACGTTATGAATGGCCTGGTATTAAATTATGTAGAGGTGCCACATTGGTGCTGAATGCTCAAGTTTGATGAGGTTATTAAAACGGTGACAATATAAATTACCAACGGAGCAAAACCATCAATTCACGGCCCAGGTCCTCCTCTGGGTGCGGAAATCATGTACAGCCTCGGAAGCTCAAGCACAATGCAAACCAAACATTGAGCTGCCGAGCGACTTGGCATCCAGACATCCATCAGCGGTGGCTGGCACTGAATCACTGAGCAGGGCTGATAATTTGTGGCACAGGGCATTGCTCTGAAACTGTCCAGCTGTTAGGAGGCCTGAGTGTGCACACAGGAGCGTCACCTGAATGTCGCACTTCTATGCCTGCATAAATACACCACACCCTGGAATGACTCAACAGGCAGGGAAAGCCTTCAGCATGGAAAACAGTGCTCTCCTTCATGTGGGAATTTCATTAAGTCTCCCCCATTGCAATGACACCACTGTCTCCTAATAATAATGTGTATCAAAGCAGAGAGACAAGGCAGGGTCTGAAAGAAGGCATCACCAGCACTGTGAACAAAATAAATCAAGCCAAACTCACTGCCATCAAGTCGCTTCCAACTCACAGTGACCCCTCCTTGGGTTTCCAAGGTGGTATCTCTATGGAAATAGATTGCCCCATCTTCCTTCTGAGGAGTGGCTGGTGGTTTGAACCGCCAGCCTTCTGGTTAGCAGTCAGTTGTCTTAGGCATTATGCCACCAGAGCTCCTTCACAACTAAAATATCTGAGAAAAAAGTGGGAGGTACCAGAAGATGCTTAATCTTGCCCGTTTGACAGGCATATAAACCTCTTGTTGCTTCCCTCATCCCAAACCAAGAGCTAAAATTGTGGCATGGCACCTGTGCTCTTAAATTCTGATTTATGACAGCAACAGTGTCAAGGGAACCCACATCGGTCTACTTGTACATCCTTGGCTGTCCCTTGAGACAACGGAAAGCTTGGAAGATCTAGGTGCCAGGCCGACTGCAAGGCTTTCTCCAGAGCATGTCCCGAGTCCATGCTTCACTGTATGTGATTCTGGACAAGGTGACAGCATGCATTATTCACCTGAATGTCCCTCTCCCTGAGTCCACCTTGCATCAACACACCAAATCTTCTAGTACCTAAGAACTCTGCAAATAGAAGGTCAAGATGTCAGAACTTCCTGCCCTAATGTACACCAACTCTTTTGCACAGTCCAGGCAGGGGTTTGTTGATAAATGGAGGAGTACACGAATAATGAGGAGGAGCTCAGCACAGTAAGAACAAGGCAAAGAAAGACACTGGGAGGAGCACAGAGTTAAAGGCAACAGAGGCAAATGAATCTACTGCACGCACAAGCCTGCAGGAACAGTCATCTGCAAGTGGATACAGAGACATGCAAGCCGAACAGAGGTGGCCAGGCAAACGGGACTACACTCACGTGCACATATCAGTTTCACAGAGGATAATTCTACATATGCACTTGCATGTACTGCACATATATTCTTGTATACAGTGGAATACACAGGAAGCAGAGTATGAAAACTTCCAGCTATAATCAAACACCTCAAGAGAACAAGTTGCTGGGCTTGGGGACTCAGAACCACAATCCCAGGGGACATCTGGGGCATCATACAGTCTCTGCAAAGACGCCATTCTACCCCCTCCCATGGTGAACAGTGGCTGGGGTCTTACAAGTTTGCAAGTAGCCATCTAAAATGCAACTACTGGTCTCTCCACGTCTGCAGCAACGAAGAGTGAAGAAAATTAAAGACACAAGGAAACAACTAGTCCAAAGGAGTAATGGACCACGCCAACCTCAGCCTCTACAACCTGGAGACCAGAACTACATGGTACCTGGCTATCACTAC
>NW_006921635.1:102065-103822 GCF_000298275.1 Orycteropus afer afer
AAAAGTTTTTTAAAAAATAAAGATAAAAAGCCAATCTTATTCCTCTTGATTTCTGAAGGATGAACTTTATAACGTTATGCTATGTCGAGGATTAATTCGTCCGTTCATCAAATAATTTGTTGCGCTTCTGCTACATGTCAGATAGGGTTCGGTGAACAAAATGAAGCTTCTGCACTCACGGTGCTTACATGCTTCCAGAGACGGCAATACAGAAGCAGAAAGCCAGGCAGGAGGCTGCAAAACCAGCAGTCGCATATTTTGTGGACTCAAGCTTGGTTTAGGAGGGAGAAAAACAAGCTTCTCTTCTTCTCCACCACAGGTAATGTCAGCACGTATCTCTAGAAGGAAACTCCAAGAAGGAGAAGCAAACTTCATGATTTCTCAACAGTATCACCACTTTGTTCTCCCTCTATAGGAAATAATCGACCACATTGTACAGAAAAGAGAAATACAGGTGGGGAAAAAATAACTACGTTGGAGATGATGGGCTCTTCTAAGCAGGTGGAAGACCAGTCTTCTGGAAAGACCCTCTTTGTCTTGGTGAAAAGGTGGAGACCAGTACTTGAGAGAGAACCACAGCCAAGGACACGGGCTTTCTGCTGGAAGAAGGTAGGGCTGGGCAGGCGCCACCACAGGCTTGAAAATCAAACGAAGACGCAGTCCTGAGCTTCTGTCAGAGCGTTTCCCTTCCGACCTGGTGCTCCCTGCTGTGCCACCCACCACTGGGTCTTGAGTCACCACGCAGAGCAGTGGGGCTCACCCGGTGAGCCTCTGCCTCTGCTGAGGAGGAGTGTGGATTCGAGCCTGTGAAACACAGCACGGTGACAAGGGCCCAGGTTGGCCAGGGTGTTGGCTCTGCGGGGTCATTTCCTCCTCCTTGTCTGCCATGGGAAGGTACCGTCTCCACTCTGGGAAGCTAGTCTTGTAACTAAATGCCAGCATCTAGGGAGGGCATTTGAGTAGCAAGATTGCAAAGGCTGGGAGAAGAGCCCCTTGCCTGGAAAACCAACTCACGTCTGTTCACTGATGGGCAACAAAAGCAATGCTTTTGCTGAGGACAATGGGGGCTTTCAAGACTGTCAATGGAAATGAGGGTGAAGTAGTCAGTAGCCCCTGGAGAGAGGATGTGATATAGTCACTTACAAGCAACCAGGAATGGAAACTTGGAGCAGGTCTCAGGACTGCTGGAGGTTGGGAAGAAATGGACCGATACTTGGTGACAGCTGTGCAAAGAAAATGCTGGTTTTCTCATAGAGACTATTTCTCCCAAAGATGTCCTACTTCAGCCCTATTCTCCAGTATTCCTGTAGAATTCTGAGGCCATCTACATTTCCAATTCATTTTCTTATTGCTCAAGATTGAGTTGGACCAAAGAAGTTTAACACTTAAAGCAGGTACATCCATCATCTGGTCAAAAGAATACTATAGGAAGAATCCTGGTCAAAAGGGGGAAATGCAGAATGGAATTTCAAATTCTCATGGACTCTAGACTTTCTGGAGCCCGGAGGCTACATGAACCCCTGAAAGTACTGCCTTGAGATTATCTTTAAACCTCAAACCAAAAATATCACCTAAAGTCTTCTTAAAATCAAAGAGTTTAGCTTAACTAGTAAAAACGTCTGCCTTGAGTATTATGCTCTTTTAAAATCTATCTATATGTTCCTTCCCCATTATTGGGGGAGCTCTGGTAGTGTAGTGCATAAGGCATTTGACTGCTAACCAGAGGATGGCAGTTCAAATCCACCAGTCACTCCTCG
>NW_006921635.1:104862-112564 GCF_000298275.1 Orycteropus afer afer
TCACGTACCCCGCAGGAAGACCGCCACCCCCAGAGTCAGAGGAGGAACCGCGCGGCAGGGCCCCAGCCCACTCAGTGCGCCCAGCCCAGCAGCGGCACTTCCGCCCCAGATAAACGGCATCAGAATGTAGCTTGCCAAGATCCCCAGGTGACTCCTACGTACACGGAAGAGTAGCTGAGGCTCGGCACGCTTCACCTGGGCACCTTGTTTAACTGTGGGTCCTGGCTCGTCCACCCGGGGTGGAAGCCCCGGGCTCCGCCCCTTCTTCCTGCCCGGCCTTCTCCCGCGGCCGCCTGCTCACCCAGCCCGAGAGGTCGTCCTCTGCCGCCACTGCGCTCGGGGTTCCCTCCTGTTCCTGCGTCACCCAAACATCCATTCTCGTGCCTTCTGTTTGGTTACAGAGAATCAGTCCCCGTGAAGCAAACAGAAAAAAATCTCTCGATATACAGGGTCTCGGCGTCTGTCTTTACCACCTCTCTGCTTCCTAAAATCTCCAGCAAAGCCCTAAGACCCGCTGTGGGGTCAGAGCTAAAGGCACCAACAAGGTCGGGATCATGAGTAATATGGCACCCGTGACGGCACCTCCCTCAGGAAAATGACAAAAACTGGAAGTCACCCAACACACTAAGCACACGTGCTCCTTTTGTGGCGAAACCGGAGTGAAGCATGGCATTGTGGGGATCTGCACTAGGGTCCCGCAGTGCCACCTGACTGCCCTCTGACCCACACCCACACCTCCGCAGTCACCGTGAGGTCTGCCACCAGAGGACTGAGAGCATCCAACCACCAGCAGGTCTGCCATGGAAAGTGTGTCCAGCCTATAATAAACAGGCAAGTTCATGTAGCAATCGCAACAGAAAAGCCCTAACACCCAGAGTCCCTGTGTGGGGTCCCCACAACTCCACGGGGTCTGCGTTTCAGAGAGGGCACCCCTGCCCCCACCAGCACTGTTAGCATGTCACATGCAATGGGACAAAGGGGGCTTGTGCAGGCTCACCTGTGCACTGATAGCTGAGAGCAGGGGCCACTACTGGTTAGAAACCAGTCAAATTAAGGGCCTGCTGTGTCTTCCCCATCACAGATCAGCATGGAATCGCTCCTTGGGGTGAAACAAATGTTAACAGAAAGTCAAAACATTCCCTTCAAGCAGCTCACACTTGTCTGTTCCCACTGCTCCAAAGAGAAAAAATGACACTCGAGTTTTACAGCCCCTAAAATATGTCAATACGTTGAGCTCAGCAGAAAAATGTTGGTGTGCCTCTGCTTGTCACCATTTCCTAGCAGAGCTGTAAAAACGAGCATGGGGCTGGCCCTGAAGGGAAGGCCTGGGGTCTGTGGACTCGGAGGCATTATCGTCCCCTCTGGGTGGGTGGCTGCAAATGGGACAGCAGCTGCAGGCAGGCTAGGGTGGGGGTGAGTGGTGGAATCCCAGAAGTTCCATGGTGTTCCTCAGACAACAAAAATTATGTGGGGTTTCCTGAAGACGAAGAAGTGATCCGTTTGAACAGTGGCGCTGGTGAAGAACGTGGAACGTACAGTGGACCAACAGACGCACAAACAAGTCAGTCTTAGAAGTAAAACTTGGATGCTCCCTAGAAGTGAGGGCAGACCTCAGCTCACCTACTCTGAACACACTGTCAGGGAAGTCCAATGGCTAGAAAAGGACATCACGTTGGGAAAGTGGAGGGTGGGACCCTGCCCGAGATGAGCTGATACAAAAGCCACACAATGCACTGAAACACACCCACAATTTTAAAGATGGTGCAGGGCCGGGCAATGGGTTTTTCACACACGTGCTCACCGTGAGAGGAAGCAAACCTGACATCAAGTAGTAACATCAGCTCCTGAGGCCGCAGTGTGCACTGGTCTGTGTGTCAGCCTCTGGTGTCCCGTGGCTTCTGCTCCAAAGAGTAACATTCTCTTCAGCAGGCGTTGCAGCACTCTCTGCACCCCATGTCTGTCGCTCCCCCTCTTCTGTGTTTCTGTACCTCCTCCCTTCCCTGCTGTGTCCATCTGTCTGTCTTTCAGCAGGCCCTTTTCATCCACAGTGGGAAGGATGAGCTATGTCAATGACCCCATGTTTGCTTTCCTGTCTTTTCTGTACATAATCAATTCTGGAGCTTGACACAGGCACCAAGTCCAGGACTGACTTGTCTAGAGACTCGCGTGCACACGCACATATGTGCACACGCACATGTGCACGCACACACAGGCACACTGGGGACTGCTTCATCACCGGTATTTGAAACACTAACATGGCCAGGAGGTCTGAGTCTATGGAGGAAGAAGAGGGATGGCTTCTCCCTCTCTCTCACGCAAACTGTGTGTTCCAGTCACTCACACACACTCTTCCCCCGTCGATAAACAACGGGAAAAAGAAAAACATTCATTTCGTCTTAATAACGCTCTTATAGAGCCTCGCTCTTGCGGCAATGCTAACAGTGGGCAGACAATAAAGCCAGAATTTCTGTGCCAAGCCCGAGTTCTGCTCTCAAGAGAAGAAATTGTTTCTCCAATTGCTTCAACATTTTATTTATTTTCTTAATAGAGCAAAATAATACGCAGGCACTCTTCACCCTGCTTCTTCTCTCCAGCGTGAGTCCCTCAGCTCTCAGTCTGGATCACAAGGTGGCCCCAAATTACCTTCCAATTTCAGCTTCAGCCTCTGCCTGCAATGACATTGAGCCTTCACCTGCTGCAACCACACTCACTTCTGTTCGTAGCACATGATTCCTCAGGTGAAACGGCCCTTCCTCGCTCTCCACACACGGAGCCTCGTGGCACAATGGTTCGGTGCTCAGTTGCTAACTGAGGGACTGGTGGTTCAAACCTGCCCAGTGGCTCCCTCAGCTGAAGCCCTGGCCGTATGCTCCTATAAAGCTGGCAGCTTGGCAAACCCTGTGGAGCAGTTCTGTGACTCAGCAACAGCCCTCTACACAGGAGGCCCTGGCTGGCGCAGAGAGATAAGTGCTCAGCTGCTAAGCAAAAAGGCAGAGGTTCACGTGTACACAGGGGCCCCTCAGAACCAAGGCGCAGCTACCTAGTTCTGAAGTCAGCCACTGAGCCCTGCAGGGCACAGCTCTCCCGACACTCGGGCTCGCACGGGTCAGGACCACGGCAATGGCGACCAGCTGTGACTGGCTGTTAGGAGCACAGAGCTAGCGGCTGCCGAGATGGGCAAGGTGTGGATGGAGATGCAGTGGGGCAATGGGAGTCTGCCTCAGAGAGGCGCTTGGAGATGCCTGGTCACCTGGCAAGGAGTCACCCACCTCCCGGAGTCAGCGGTACCTACTAGAGAGCTGTGAGCGCTTAGGGGTCATCACCAGGTGGCTAGAGCCATGAGACAAGGTGAGCCCACCAGAGGATGAGTGTACACAGGAAGGGGTCCAAGCACGGATGTCTGGGGCTTCCCAACTTCTAGCGTTACAGACGGAATGGCTTGGTGATGGAGGCTGACAATGAGTAGGCAAGCAGCTAGGATGAAAACTAAAGAAATTAAGTGTCACAGAAGCTGAGTGAAAACATAATTCCAAGGAGGAAGAGTGGTCACTCGTGTGAAATGCTACTGAGAGGTCAAGAACAGGGCACATTACAGCACACGGCCACGTAGCCGCCCCAATGACCTACTGTGCCCAGTCCTTGGAAAAGCTATGGCAACAGGAAGCAGCATATCCGAGTGTCCCTCAGTGGAGCCCGGACAGCTGTGCAGAGCTGGACTCCCTGGAACAGTGTGTTACCTCACCGAGATGCATGTTCTCTCAACTTCAGAAAGAAGTTTGTAAACAGTAACACAGGGAGTTGAGAGTGAGCCCCGACACAAAATTTAAATACTCTGAACAAGAGCGAGCCAATGATTAGGAACCGGCATTGCTCATTTCCTGCCTAACCATCCCTGATGCCTCCATCTGCTTGAGCTGCGTTAGGGTACTGGTGTGTGTCGGCACTGGAAAGCCAAAGCTGACGGCCGAGAACCAGGTTCAGCCCTGCAAGTCAACAGATACCCAGAGCTCCCAGGTCCAAGGAAAACTGTAACCACGTGGACATTAAAATAATAAAAACAAACCACCTCCGTCTCAGAGGCTGCAGCACAATTATGTAGCAGCAAAACTTCTGTGAAGGTGTAGGAAAGCGAACTTTACAAGGAAAGTGACAGGTTCTCCTCCAGGCAGACACTGACCTCCTCCAGGAGGGAAGTGATGAAAAGCACCCGCCACCTCGCACACACACAGCCCCCCAGCCATTTATACAATGCTATCAAACCCACCAGCCACTCTTCCGAAGGAAGGTTGGGCAATCTACTTCTGTAGTGATACCACCTCGGCAACCCAAGGAGGGGCCGCTATGAGTCGGGTCCGACTTGACGGCACACAACAACAACAACAACAACAACATTTTACTGAAGGAGCTCTGGTGGCGCAGTGCTGAAGGCTGGCAGTTTGAACCCATCAGCCCCTCCGTGGGAGAAAGATGAGGCAGCCTGCTTCCATAAAGATTTACAGCCTTAGAAACCCTGTGGGGCAGTTCAACTCTGCCCTATAGGGTTGCTGTTGTTGTTGTTGTTATGTGCCGTCGAGTCGGCCCCGACTCATAGCGACCCCTCCTTGGGTTTCCGAGGCAGTATCACTACGGAAGTAGATAGCCCCATCTTCCTTCCGAGGAGTGGCTAGTGGGTTTGAACCGCCAGCCTTCTGGTGAGCAGTCAAGTGCTTTAGCCACTATGCTACCAGAGCTCCTATAGGGTTGCTAGAAGTCAGAAATGATTCAATGGCAAGTTGTTTTGTTTTGTTTTGTTTTTAATGGAAGAATACATTTCCAGACTAAGGGTAGGAAGAAAGGCCTGCCAACCTACTTTTGAAAATCAGTAGTGAAAACCCTGTGGAGCCCAGAGGTCTAACCCTATTGTGTAAGGGATTGCCTTGAGTCTGGGCTACGTGGCAGCAGCTAACAGGCTAACTTATACCCATCACACAACATTCTCCACATAGAATACCCTATTTAGTGTAGTTACATGAATCTGAAAATGCTTACAACTATAAACTAATAGCGCAACCAAGATATTCAACAGGTTCATTGCCTCAAAATTCCCATATGCCCTTTATAGCCATCCCCTCCTCACCCTGCCCATGGCATAGCTGATTTTTACCCGATAGCTTTGCCTTTTTCCAAATAATTATACAGCCTTTTGAGTCTGGCTCCTTTCACTTCACATAACACATCTGAGATTCATCTAAGCTGGTGCCTGTAACACCTTCTTTTTAGCACTGGGCAGAAGTCCATTTTATATGTTTAGCCATTCGCTACCATTTGTGGAGTTTCCTGTTTTGGGTGATCCTGAATAAAACCACTATAAACATTCATGTGTGGGTTTTAATATGAGCAGAAGTGTTTATGTCTTGGGGGTATATGCCTGGGAGCAGAAGCGCTGGGTCACATGGAGAGGGTATGTTTACCAGAAACTGCCAACTGCTCTCCCAAGTGCCTGGGCCACTCTGCGTTCCCACTCCAGCACAGATGTCCGTGCCCGCAGTGCCGGGTCATTGGTCAATGCCAGTCAGGCGAGTAGGTACGCAGGGGCTTCTCATCGTCAAACTACTTGTTACTTCTCTAGTGACCAGCGATGCTGGCAACCTTGACACCAGCTGTCTGCCATCAGTCTGACCAGCCTCTCTTTGGGTGAAATGCCCATTTCCATATTTAGCCCATTTTAAAACTGGGTTATTTTCTTCTTATTGAGTTGGGAGCTTCTTACGTATTCTCACTACACATTCTTTGTCTAGCGTGTGTCTTATAAACACTTCCTGCTAGTCAGCCTCTTGTCTCAGCGTCCCCTTAGCGCCTTTACATAGGCAGATTTTAGAGGGAGCGACGTGCACCTCTGTGCTTTTCACACATTATGCTCCTGGTGTGGTGTGCAAGGAGGCTTCGCCTGACCCCAGATCACAGACTTTCTTCTCGTTTCCCTCTCGGCCTATCGTTCTAAGCCTCACACTTAGATCCATGACCATGTTGAGCTTTTGCATGGTGTGCAGTACACTTTTCATTGCAAATGAATGTCTCGCTGTTCTGACACCATGTGTTGAGAAGTGAGCCTTCAGACTAAAGTGTCTTTGCAGTTTGGTCAAAAATCAGATGGCCGTGTGCGTGCATGAGTCTTATCTGAACTCTCCGGTCTGACCCACTGACCTACATGCCTGGTTTGTGAATGCCACGCTGTCTTCATTATTAGAGCTTCATGGTAAGGCATAAAATCAGAGAGCCTGAGGCCTCCACCTATGTTCTCCTTAAAAACTATTTGGCTATTCTTTTTTTTTGCTTTTGGAATAAAAATTTAGATTCTTCTTATTCATTTCTCCAAAAAAATAAGAAGTTCTGGTGATACACTGACTAGGAGCTCTGGTGGTGTAGTGCCTAAGGCATCTGACTACTAACCAAAAGGCTGACAGTTCAAACGCACCAGCCAACTCCTTGGAAGAAAGACTAGGTGATCTACTTCCATAGAGACACTACCTCAAAAACCCAAGGAGGGGTCGCTATGAGTCGGGGCCGACTCGACGGCACATAACAACAACTGTGCTTGCATTGAATGTACAGATCCATGGGGAAGAATTGACACATTAACACCTGTGATGAACTTACATGTGTCATGCATTACAAGGCTGCTTATACATGTGTGAAAATACACTTCAGCATGCAAACATGCTAATGATTTCTAGATTTATACCTAAGAATGATGCGCTTCTGTCCTATTGTAAAAGCTGATTTTCAGTTGCCGATGTTCACTGCTGTTAGAGATATGCCTGCATTCTATGTATTGCCTTTGTATGCTGTGATGATGTTAAACTCCCTTCCAAGGTCTACCAGCTTCAGTAGATTCTCTGGGATTTAGGGAATCATGCTGATCATGAACATCCAACAGGAATGCCTGTTATCGTGCTTTGTAGCTCTGAGTCTTCCAGTCCAACGCTGAACACTGGGGTGGCCAGTCCTTGCCTTGTCCCAGATCTTAGGGAAAGAATATCCAGCCTTGTCCTTTATGTTCACTGTAGGTTATTTTAGACTCCTTTTATCAGATTAAAAAATTATTTCAAACCTATTTCCTAGGTTGCTGATGGATTTGTTATCAATAGACTTTGTGAGTATCTAGAGAATTTAAAATTGAGGTCCCTAGTCGAGTCCGACTCGATGGCACATAACAACAACAACAACAACAAGTCAAATCTGAGGGAGCTCTGGGGGCGCAGTGCCTAGGGCATTTGACTGCTAACCAGAAGGCTGGCGGTCCAAACCCACAGCCACTCCTCGGCAGGAAGGCTGGGCAATCTACTTCCGCAGTGATACCCCTCGGCAACCCAGGGAGGGTGGCTGTGCGTCGGCCGGCTCCACGGCAGTGGGTGTGTTTTAGTCAAATCTGAGCTGGCTGTGGCCTGGGGTCTGGGTCCAGCTCCTCCTGTCAGCTCTGCTTTCAGCCCAGCCACAGCATCCTCTGAGCAGGTTTAATCCCGTAGTAAGGCCACATCTCCCTCTGTGATAAAGTTAAGGACGCAGAAACGACGTTTCTAAAAGGAGACCTAGGCATGACCCGTATCTAAATCTCCCACACAAATGCTGTGGAGAACTTGGCTTGGGCAGGCTGTTTCTAAGGAACTGCCAGTTATGATGTAACTACCCAGCGACTCTCCCCCTTGTCATGCACCCTTGCAAC
>NW_006921635.1:113434-114367 GCF_000298275.1 Orycteropus afer afer
TGAGAAGAATGCATTCCTGAAAATAGAAAATCATTCAAAACTTGCACAGTTCCGACTTACTCCTGATACAAAGTCGCTGATGTATCTGTGAATCAAGGGGATATAACCACCATCACGACAGAGTGCATCATTCGAAGGATAATGCACTTGGAACAGGTGTTTGCAGACAGCAACAGCAGTCTTCCATAAAAAGTGATGCTTATCCGTGTATTAACACTGGATTCATTCATTTATTTAAGAGACAGTTTCAGAGGGTCTATTAGAAGTCAGGTAGAGTTCCAGGTGCCAGGCTTATTACCCTGAACAAAACAGATAATCCCTTCTCTCCTCGAGTACATCTCATACAGGGAGGGAAAAAGAATAAGAAATTAGCAAAGAATTAGCAATTAGCAATAATTTCAGATGGAGCTAAGTACAACAAAGAAGATTAAAAAGAATGTGATAGATTTTGTTAATCAAAGTGTTTTACCAACAAAGTAAAAAGACAACCTACAAATGAGTAAATTTTAGGGAATTATTATACCTGACAAAGATTTAATTAATATCCAAAGTATATTTTAAAAACTCCTACAACTTAACATCAAAAAGACAAACAACTCAATCAAAAAAAATGGGCCAAGGACTTGAGATGACATTCACCAAAGAAGAAATATGAATGGCCAAAAAGCTCAGGAAAGAATGTCCAACCTCATTAGCCACAGGGAGATGCAAATTAAAACCACACTGAGATGGCACTTCACCCACTAACTGGCTAAGATAAAGGAAAACAAACACAGAGACACCAACAGGAACTGGTGAAGATGCAGAGAAAACAAAGCCTCATCCACTCCTGGTGGGATGGTTGTTACATGGTACAACCACTGTGGGAAAGTCTGTCAGTTCTTCAAAAAGTTAAACATAGACTTAGGATATGACCCAGCAATTTCATTCCTG
>NW_006921635.1:119693-127160 GCF_000298275.1 Orycteropus afer afer
TGGAACCAAGTAATATGAAATCTTTAATAATGTCAATCATTTCTCAATTTACTGTGATGCTGCTTATTGGTCCAGTTGTGAGGATTTCTGTTTTCTTTATGTTGAGATATAATCTATACTGCAGACTGAACTCTTTAATCTTCATCAGTAAGTGCTTCAAGTCATCCTCACTTTCAGCAAGCAAAGTTGTGTTGTCTGCATATCACAGGCTATTAATAAGTCTTCCTCCAATCCTGATGCCACATTCTTCTTCATACAGTCCTGCTTCTCGGATTATTTGTTCATCATACAGATTGAATAAGTATGGTGAACGGATACAACCCTGGCGCACTCCCTTCATGATTTTAAACCATGCAGTATCCCCATGTTCCGTTTAAATGACAGCCTCTTGGTCTATGTTCCTGATGAGCACTTAAGGGCCCTAATTTATAGCATATGTAGACTATCAAGCATAACCCAAGATGCACAAACAGCAGAAAATAAACTAGATGATTGGGACCTTCTAAAAATTAAATTCTTATGTGGATCAAAAGACTTCTCCAAAAGAGTAAAAAGAAGTGAGAATCGTGACCAGAGAAAAGGAAAATAAATAATAAAATATTTTATGCTTGTAGCTCCCTCCTTGCCCCCCCCCCCCCCCCCCAAAAAAAAAAGAGTTAAAAGAGAACCTACAGAATGGGAAAAAATATCCCATAACGACATATTGGACAAAGGACTTATCTCTAAAATTTACAGAAAACTCCAACACCTCAAAATCAAAAAGGTAAGCAATTCAATTTAAAAATGGGTAGAAGATATGAACAGACACTTCACCAAATAAGAAATTCAGGCAGTCGACAAACACATGAAGAAATGTTCACAATCATTAGCCATTAGAGAGATACATATCCAAACAATAATGAGAGACCATCTCACTACAGCACTAATAACAAAGTTCAACAAGACAGAAAATAACAAATGCTAGCAAGGATATAGAGAGATTGGGATTCTCATACCCTGCTGGTGGGACTGTAAAATGATAGAACCACTGTGGAAATTGGTATAGTGGTTCCTTAAAAAGTTGGAAAGAGAAATACCATTTGATCCAACAATCCCATTATTAGGTATATATCCTAAAGAAGTGAAAGCCAGGACATGAAAATGGTGGCATAGTGCTTAAGGCATGGACTGCTAACCAGAAGGCTGGCGGTTCAAACCTACCAGGCACTCCTTGGAAGGAAGACTGGGCAATCTACTTCCATAGAGATACCGCCTCGGAAACCCAAGAAGGGGTCGCTATGAGTCAGGATTGACTCAACAGCATTGAGTTTGGTGGGGTTTTGTTGTTGTTGTTGTTGTTGTTTTTAATGTTCATCACAGTACTACTCACAACAGCAAAGAGACAGAAACAACCTAAGTGCCCACCAACCGAGGAACAGATAACCAAACTGTGGTACATACACACAACAGAAACTATGCAACCCTAAAGAATAATGCAGAATCAGCAAAACACCACATAATGTGGATGAACTTGGAGGAAATTACACTGAGTGAAATATGTTGATCACAGAAGGACAAATATTTTATCAGTCCACTACTGTAAAAAGTCAAGGAAAGGTTTATACATGGAAGGAAGCTTTCTTTGTTGGTTACCAGGAATGAGAGTGGAGGGGAGGGAAAATTCCTAGATAGGTTGGGAAAAAACAGAGAGAAAAAAAGAAACCAAAGACTACTAGTGATTACCAGAGGTAGGAGAGAAGGGGAAAGGGGGAGCTTGTATGTGCAGGGCACTGAGTTTATGCTAATGGTGGAATGTTTTGGAAAAGGATAACAATAATGGTGGCACAACATGGAAAATGTCATCAAATCCCTGAGCTGTAAACATGGATGTTGTCATGCTGGCAAATGTCTTGTGCATATTTTCACCATAATGAAAATAAAAATAAAAAAGTAATGTTGAGCGTGTTCTTCCCTTACGGTTTTCTAACTCAGTATCTTAGCACATTTCACCATAATACTTTACTTTGTCTACTCAAGTGTTCTGGCTCCCTAGTGCCACTCTGACAAGAATATACCACAAATGGGATGGCCTTCACAAACGGGTTTATTCTCTTACAGTTTGGAGGCTTTAAGTTCAAGTTCAAAGCGCCAGGCTCTAGGGGCTGGGTGAAAGCCCCTCAACCTTGGGGTTCAGCTCTGCCTTCTGCTCCTGGCCTACTGGAGCTAGAGGCATTTCTTCACTCAGACAGCTGCTGGCTGCTGAGGCTGACAAACCCAAGATTGACAAGTAAAAAGGCACAGGCCCGGTATCATCAAACCACACGGCAGGCCATTAATTTAAGTCCACTATAAGTCCCAAGGTCAGCAGAGCATGGCAAGCTGCTGAACAATGACATGACTACATGCAGGGTCCAAGCATGCCACAAGGTAGAAAACATTACCCAAGGCTTCTGCTTATATACAGGAAGCAGACCACATTCCCTAAGGCAGCTACTCACAGATCCCACCATGGAGCTTATGACCAGTCTCATCACAGGGAATACTACATCCAGCTCCCCAGCCACTCAACCAGGCCCAGCCAAGTGGACACACAAACTAACCACCACATCAAGCCACTCCGTCAAATCTTCTGTTCAGCTCTTCTTCATCATTTCTTCCATTTGCATTAGCTACTCTACATTCTAGAGTTAGTTTCAGGGTCTATTCTGATACCGATTTTGGTCTTTTCTTTCCTTCCTGTCTGGTGGCATAGTGCCTAAGGCATCTGACTGCTAACCGGAAGACTGGCAGTTTAAACCCACCAGCCACTCCTCGTAAGGAAGGTTGGGCAATCTACTTCCATAGTAATACCACCTCGGAAACCCAAGGAGGGGTCACTATGAGTCGAACCCGACTCGATGGCAGCGAGTTAGGCTTTTATGGTTGTCTTTTTAATGACCTTTGCTTTCTTCATGGATGAAATTCTTGACGCTGCCCCACAACTCCTCTGGTCTGTTCATGTGTGTTCAGTGGGTGGAATCCATTCTCGAGATGGTCTCTAAATTCAGCTGTGTATACTCAAGGCTCTACTTTGACTCCTATGGATTCTTTTCATTTTCTTCAGCTTCAGTTTGAATTTACATATGAGCAACTGATGGTCTGTTTCGCCGTCAGCCTCTGGCATTATTCTGACTTCTCCGCTGTCTCTTTCCACAGATAAAGTCAATTTGATTCTTGTGTATCCCACACAGAATTTTTGACAATAGCCAAAAGATGCAAACAACAAAATGCTCATTAATGGATGTGGTAGTTAAGGCTGTGTGTCCACTTGGCTGGGCCGTGGTTCTGAGTGGCTGGGCAGCTGGATGTCGTTATCCCCCAGGATGAGACTGTCATCGCCTCCGTGGTGGAATCTGCTGGGAGCAGCTGAGTAGTTGGCTTCCAGGGTGTGGCCTGCTGCCAGCGTGTAAGGAGCTTTGACAAAGGTCTAACTTTCTGCCACGTTTGGATCTTGCCTTTGGCCAGTGGCCTGCCATGCTGCCTGTCAATCTCTGGAGCATTCCTAGACTTGAACCCCGTGGTCTGCTGTGTTACCTGCCAATCTTAGGATTGTACCATCTTACCTGTTGGTCTTGACTTCGTCAGCCTCAGGAGCCTGTAGCTGCCTGAGTCAGAAGCAGCCCCCAGCTCTAGTGGGCCTGCGGTAACAGGCAGAGATGAAGCCCGAGATCAAGGGGCCTTCCCCCAGCCCCTAGAGCTGGCACTGAGAATCCGGCCTTCTAGTCTCCTGAATGGAAAGAGAGTATATTCCTGTTGGTTAAAGCCATCCACTTGGGGTACTTCTGTTGTAGCAGCACTAGAGAGCCAAGACAAGTGATGAACGGATAATCGAACATCTCCAGCCATAAAGAGAAATGAATTCCTGATGCATGCTATGACGTGGATGAACACTGAGAACATAACGCTGTGAAGTAAGTCAGCCACAAAAGGACAAATATTCTATGACCACCTTATATGAAAGACGGGGGATAGGCAAAGCCATACAGATCAGTTTACTGGTGGTTGACAGGGGCTGGGAGAAGAGGGCCAGAAAGGGGCACTCACTGCTGGGGACACCGAGCTTCCGTTAAGAGCGATGGAAAAAAGCTTGAACTGAATAATGGAACTACTGGACAAAGGATAAACATAACTACTGTCACTGAACTGCACATACATGTGAAGTATGTTGAAATGACACAAGATTTGTCACATAAATATCTACCCCAATAAAACAAAAGTAGAGGAAAAAAGTACCAGGGTAGAAAATGAGTGTGCGGGTCCCTTAAGCGTGGAAGGCTGCTGAGCAACTCTCAAACATCTGAGCGGAAGCCTGATGCTGAGGGGTTTCAGCCATGCCGACATCCGGGGAAACAGGTCCAGACACGGAATTGGAGCAGGCAGCCAAGCCCTGAGCTGGAAGGACAGGAAGCACAGAGAGGCTGCTACTGTCGATCTCAGCAACTGGACAGTAAAGACGCAGCCGCACGGATTCAGCCTTTACTTGCAACCAAGCATCAGCTCAGAGGAAGCCCAGCCTGGGTCAGGATCTTAGAATTAGCATCGTATCCCTTGTCGCCTCCAGCTGCGCCGTCCTCGGCACCACAGGTGTGGAGCAGGAAGGGCTATCCGAGCACACAGCGCCAGGACATCGTTACCACCCAGGAGCCAACAGGACCAGAGAGGAGTCCCACTCTCAGCACCACAGACCAAGAAACAGCCGACTGCTTGCTGGGCACACGGTGACGCTCAGCGGCCGGCCCGCACCAGCCGACAGCCGAGGCTCTATCAGCTCTGACAAGCGTGGACACATAGTGGGGTGCAAAGCAAGTTCAAAACTGCTGAAGGGCAAAAAGGAGAGCATCTAACCCTTCGCCTTCTCTGACCTTCAAAGTGTCATCAGTATATCTTTATCTCTAAGTATCACTCCTGAGGGCAGAAATTCATGCTAAATATTGGCTAGAGCCTCCATGACTTGGACTTTAAAAGTGAAGCCCCTAGGGCCCAAGACATACAATACTAGTGTTTTACTCGTGACCCTTTGTATGTGTGCGTTTCTCCTTCTAAGACACTGCAATGTAAGCAGAGGTCCAATTCTCCCACTTTTGACAAACTCGTAAATGAGAAGGGGGCTTTGACAGGAAACCTAGAAGGAACCTGCCTCCAGATTTTTTTTTTTATTTTTATTCTTTGCCTCTTTTGGTCCCTTATGACTGCCAAGGATACATCCTGCTGGCGTCCCAGCATCATTATGTTTTGATCTTCTGAATCCATTTGCAAGCATCATCCCGGTCCTATGACGGAGATGCTGAGACATGATTTTATAGTGACACAGTCAGTCCCCAAGCCGGATGAACTCCGAACTTAAGGGCAGAGACAGGCACTAAGCAGGGAGACAGCACAGGGAGTTCTGGGAAGGATCACGCCAGTGCAGGGCTCTGGTTGGTTAACTGGCTGCAATACGAGAGGAAGGCAGCGGAAGGCACAGGGAGGCACGATTCCCAGAAAGGTCAGACCTCCTCTCTCAGAGACTATCAGAGGCCAAGTCCTCACTATGGGTCCCTGGGCCTAGGACAATGTTAACAACAACGTGAACAAAATCTGTGTACTTTTTTAAGTCCTTACACTGAACCTTTTTTTTTTTTTTGACACTTGAGACAAAGTTAAATGTTTATGCGTGAAATCCCATTTGAGTTTGAAAGCTCTGCCCAGACATCCCACGGCCCCCTCCCTTCTCCCCCACACCCGTAAAATAATCTGAACACTGAAAGCGGTTCATCAAGACTCAGGATGCATCACTTCGGCCAAGATGTCATTTCAAAACTGCTGAATGAAACCAGAATCTGAAAGAAAAGCTCATTGTTAAACTAGAACTGCAGCATCTTTACCCAGAATACTTTACCCAAGACACCATTTCTTTAAGTATTTGCCCTTGATGGATTCACAGGGGAGTCCAGTAGAGCCTGAACCTCCCCCACCCCCGTCAACCTACAGGGAGGGACACAACTAATCATAGTGTGACCCCCCATCCCACATCATCCGACTCTGCCATTTGGAGCGCCGGTTTCAGCCGTGCCCCTGGAATCAATTAACAGTGAATTATTTATATTCACAGTTGCTGCCAAGTATTTGCCAGATGTTATTTCAGGGGAGACATCGAGTACTTTTCAAATTCTGCCCTAGGCCCGCATAAGGGACAAAACTCAACATTAAAATGAAAGGGATTTTCTTTTCCAACTATAAAGATAGGACCACACACAGAGTCCCTCCATGTGGAAAACTGAAATACCAGTTTGTGCTGTCTAATTTTAACTGCAGGCTTGCAAGATGGGCTGCTCACTTAGCACTGTGTTCCGAGCAAGACATGGTCTAAAGCGGAAACACAGGCGATAGCGCCCCCCACACACACCTGGACACTTTTGAGAGTCAGCTGCAGGACGGAGGCCAGCCCTTCACACACAAGGCAGACGGTGACGCCCTCAGGCCCTGACCTTCCTGCTTTCTTTCTGAGATGCTGCTTACGTACACACACGTTCATACGAATCAAAACAGAGCCTTACGAGGGAGGCAAAATGCTGTCACCTTGAAATGAGTGGAGAATTTTTGGATCTTTCTTCTGATTCCTTCTTACGTCAAAACTTACCCGTTTCATGTCTTACTCCCTTATTACTCTACCCCAGCTCACTCCCTCATCAGGTCAGGAGCACCAGGTACACGCAGGTGCTGGGGTCTACCCGCACGTGAGCCCGACCCAGCCCACACTCAGGAGAGGGTACAGCTTTGTGGAAAGGAGGGGTCGGCAAACTACAGCCCCCAGGCTAAACCCAGTGTGCCCTCTCCTGGTTTCAGGCAGCCCGTGAGCTAAGAATCGTTTTCACAAATGCACTAGCAATTGAATTAATGACAGAAGACACGAACTTTGAACCCCGATGAAACAAAATGTTATCCCTCCAAAATGAAGCTCACTCTACCCAGTCACATCTAAAGATGTCCCAGGAGCTCTGATGGCGCAGAGGTTAGGGCATCCGGTTGCTAACCAAAAGGTCAGCGGTTCAAACCCACCAGCACCTCTGAGCAAGAAAGATGAAGCAGTCTGCTTCTGTAAAGACGACACCCTTGGGCCCCCTAGAGGGCAGTTCTACTCTATCCTAAAGGGTCACTACAAGTTGGAATCCACGGCAGTGGGTGAAACGTCCACACCCTAACTCTCCCCATCTGGACATGCTGCATTACACAAGGGGGAACTAAGGGCCAGGTGGGAGCAAGGCTGCGGATCGCTGGACCTTAAGGGGGTTCAACTGGATTATCAGGAGCTCTGGTGGCCTAGTGCCTAAGGCATTTGACTACTAACCAGAAGGCTGGCAATTCAAACCCACCAGCCACTCCTCAGAAGGAAAGTTGGGCAATCCTACTTCTGTAGTGATACTGCCTCGGAAACCCAAGGAGGGGTCACTATGAGTCGGGGCCGACTCG
>NW_006921635.1:130060-131335 GCF_000298275.1 Orycteropus afer afer
TCTGATATCCACGTGTGGATTGATGATACTTCATTTGTTCTGGAAGCACATCACTTGGAGAAAACAAATGGAACAGTCTCTGTGACAGACTCTGCGCAGCTGTGAGCAGCTACGGAGCTGCTCTTTGTCACAGGACCTCACGGGCACGTGCTCGTCCCTCTCCTGTGAAGCTTACATTCTGGTGGGGAAAATACCTGGGAATACGCAGGCAAATAATAAGGTGTGTCAGAAAGGGGCACGTACTATAGAGCCCACGCTGAAGAGCCGGGCATCGGTGGCCTGAGAGCAGGCAGGTGACTCTAATCCACACGGTGGGGATAAGCCTCACGGGGAAGCTGACACGCGAGGAAAGGCATGCATTGGCTGAGGATGTTCGCTGCTAGCACTGTCTCAGGGACTCGGCGCTGTCCGGGCCAAGCACTTTCCCCTGGTGGCCTTTGACTCGTGCTCTCAAGCTGGCTGCTGCAGTCCCGCCATCACAGCTGTGTTTCACACGAGGAGGAGGAGGAGACTGAAGAAGGGGTGATCATTAGAAAAACAAGTATTTTCCACAGCCCCCAACAGTTCTACCTCTACCTCACTGGCTGGACTCTGGCCACTGCAACTAAAATGATCAAGGAAAAGGAGGTAGGCTGTGTTATCCAATATCCAATAACCCCTTTTTAACCCCGAGATGACCAATCTGTAAACGCGGACGGTGACTACTCTCAGGAATGCTTTCACAGTTACCTCTGCCGTCTCTGAAGGAAGCCAGTTTGGGGCGGTCTGCTTCGGGAGCCTTTGTTCCCCGACTGCCCTTAGCTGCTGCCAATGCCATCCCCACCGCTGCTTTCCAGCCAACGCCTGGTAACGGGTAGGTCGCTTGGTAACGGGTAGGCCGCCTGGTAACGGGTAGGCTGCCTGGTAACGGGTAGGCCGCCTGGTAACGGGTAGGCCGCTTGGTAACGGGTAGGCCACTTGGTAACGGGTAGGCTGGTCACTGCGGCCAAACCCCAGCTTTCATCAGCAGAAGCCTCTGCTCCAAGGTGGACCAGCTGCACTGCTAAGCCAGGCCTGTGTGGCGCTGACACAATAGAAGCCAAACGGTTACTGAGGATTCCCCAAGGACATGCAACCCCCAAAATCCCCACTCGGACCACCCAGAGGATGGCAGGCCCTGTCGCAACAGCTGGGACAGACCTCACAACTAGGAAAGCTACCTGCAGACGCACAGTCGCCAGCTGGGTCTCACCTTGTCCACACCATCATCCCTTCACTTCTGACACCTAATGACCT
>NW_006921635.1:132096-136146 GCF_000298275.1 Orycteropus afer afer
AGGAGCCACGCATGCACATCCAGCTCCCACGAAGCAGGAGGAAGCGTCACCGCACTCCTGGGGAAGGGGTGCGGCGGGAGGTGCAGCTGCCTAATCACCGGAGATGAGCTCTCAGGAGCCCTTGAGCCCCGATGACTCACGGTGTCCAGGAACAGCGTCCATCACGGCCATTTCCCGGCCACCGGCCTCAGCAGCCACCGGGACCTGCAGGGTGAGTGAGCCCACCTCACCTTCATCTGACCCTGTGCCTCTGCCGAGGCAAACAGAAGCGTTTCGATGGAAAGCCGTATTTCTCCATCTGCAGCGTCATTCAGCACCCATTCATTCAGCACCCACAACTGACAGGTAACAGTAGAGCCTACAGCCCCACGGTTATCTGCGTGCCCTGGCCCCAGCCCCGACCGTCTCCACGCCCGCCTTCCTCCACTGGCCCAGGAGTCCACTCCAACTCACAGTGGCCGCAGGTGTCCAAGCAGGGCCGCGCTCCACTGGCTGGTCAGTGGCTCATGTTTTCCAACGGGACCACCAGGTCTCTGTTCTGAGGCGTCTTTGGGTGAGCAGGGAGCACATGAGGCACATGAGTACCGTCCCAGGGACTCCCTGCTGTCACAGGCCTGAGATCCCGCCCCAGCCTCTGCTGCTGCCACGGCCTCTGCCCATTTTTTTGTCCTGTAACTACTGACAACTCTAAAGGCAATTCAAAATGTAACTATGCCATTACTCATATAGGAAAATCATGTTTCTAAACAACCAACTGGGAAAAAAAACTCATCAAATCAGCCCACAGCTAAAAACTGCCCAAATATTTCCTACTTTATTTTTCCTTGAAGCAATAGACAGTTTTATCAAAAATATTAATCTGACAAGTGAATTCATTTCAGCAAAATCATTCTTTTGATACTTTTTCTCATTTTTGACATATGTCTTTGGCAGATAAGCAATTCAGTTACCTGCTTATAAATGTTTTCATATTCAGTAATTTATTTTGCCCCATTTAAATATGACCATATCATCCTTAAAATTAAAATACTTCCCTAAACACAGAGCAAAACCATTAATAATTCAGCATACAAATCCGATTTCGCATTGGTAATAAAGAGCTCCAGGTGTCACGAGGGACGGCGGCTTATTTTACAGCACATCCCTTCTTACGAAGCTGTCCTTCTGGTCTCTCCAGAAAGCGGCGCTGGCAGCAGAGCCCGGCAGGTGAGCTCAGGACAGCCCGTCCAGTGCCGTGTGTCTTCCCTCCTATTTCGCCTTCTCCCGCCCTGCAACCTTTGCAGCTTCGGGAAAGCATTCCCAATGGCGGGGCTGCACCGCCCTCAGCTAGCTCCTCAGCTCCACCATTTTTAAATCCTGGAGCACAGCGCAGCGGCAGCCGCGGCCCGTGAGCAGGCTGCGGACAAGAAGCGCCCTCGCGCGACTGCACCTCGCTTCCCGTCTTCTGCTGCATCGTGTCTTGGAAAGTGTGACGCACTGAACAGTGTCCTCTCAGAATGTGTATCAGAATCCTCACCTGAGCTCTGGTGGCGCTGTGGTTAAGTCATGGGCTGCTCATCAGAAGGTTGGCAGTGTGAACCCACCAGCTGCCCTGTAGGGGAAATAGGAGGCAGTCTGCTTCTGTAAAGATTTACAGCCATGGAAACTCTAGGGGGGTTGCTATGGGTAAGAATCAACTCGACAGCAGTGGTTTTTTTTTTTTTTTTTTTCTTAAATACTCGTGGAAGGAAGCCTTGCTAGCCCAAGGGTTACAAGTTTGGCCGCTAACCAGAAGGCTGGCAGTTCAAACCTACCCAGCAGCTCCTTGTGCTACAGACCTGACAATGTGCTTCTGTAAGATCACAGGTGAAACCTATGGGGCAGTTCTAGTCTGTCACGTGGGTCCCTATGGGTCAAAGATTCACCAGATGGCACTCAACGTACTTGTGCGTGGACTGCATCTAGGAAGAGGGCTTTTTCTGTTGCGTTCATGAGACCCTATTAGTGTATGGTGGGTCCTAAAGCTAACCACATGACTTACGAGGAGCAGCACCGACAGAGACGGGCAAGCACTCACAAGGAAGACAGACGCCACTGATCACCAAGGAAGCATGCATGCTAAGGCTACAGAAACGGAAGGAGACAAGGATCTTTCCCCAGAGCTCCCCCTGAAGCCAGTGCCTTGAATTCAGACTCACAGCCCCCTGAACGGTGAGGAAACGCATGCCTGTGCTCTGAAGGCCCCACGTCTGGTGTCCTGTTGGAGCAATACCAGAGAAGCAGGACAAGGGCATCTCACAGCTCAACCAATTCTCCCTAGAAACGAGGTGGCCAGACTTTGTCTCTTGTACTCTGGACATGTTGGGGGCAGTGAGCAGTCCTTAGAGAAGGAATGGAGCCCCATTTTCCAAATAAGGAAACTGGAGCTTCAAGATGACAAATTACTTTCCCCAAGTCAAACAAGAGTATGTAGGGCCCAGACCTCAGATCCAAGTCTCCCTAGTCCAGGCTCTCATTCACCTCCTATACAGCAAGGATTGCCAGAAAATTATCACAGCCCGACTCTTAACTAGGTCCCAAGAAAACTATCCTGGGAGAAATGCCAAGGTCACTAATGGAATCAGATGGTTGGGGGATGAAGAGTGTTATGACTGACTACACCAGTCTTCCACAAAGATCACAGAATGTCAGCACGCAGGCCAGGCATTGACCTTCTCTGGAGCTTCCTGAGACCAGAGGATCTAGATGACCTCCAACTACCACAGCGGACTGACATGAAAGGGATCGAAACAGAAAACCCTGGATGGAGTGGGGAAAAAATGTAAAACAAAAACTCAGTAATAATAAAAGACCAGGCTTACTGGTCTGATAGAGACTTCTGGAACTCCCAAGACTATCCTTTAGACACCCGTCAAGCCTAGAACTGAAACTGCTCCCACAGCTCAACTTTCAAACAAATAATAGACAGGCCTGTAAGGTTACCAGTAACATCGGGGAGGTGTGTATCCCTTAGAACAATCAACCTACAAGATCAAAAGGGCAGCTCTTACCCAGGGAGAAAGCACAGAATAGACGTGATGCACTGAACACCAGCGACCGAACACCAGAAGAATTATGGGATGACATCAAGAACATCATCCATGAAGAAAGCAAGAGGTCATTAAAAAGATGAGAAAAGAAGACCAAAATGGATGTCAGAAGAGACTCTGAAACTTGCCCTTGAGCACAGACTAGCTAAAGCAAATGGAAGAAATGACAAGATAAAAGAGCTGAACAGAGATTTCACAGAGCAGTTCGAGTGGACAAAGCCAATTACTATAATGAAATGTGCAAAGACCTGGAGTTAGAAAACCTAAAGTGAAGAACACCCTCAGCATTTCTCAAGCTGAAAGAACTGAGGAAAAAATTCAAGCCTCAAGTTGCAATACTGAAAGATTCTATGGGCAAAATACTGAATGATGCAGGAAGCATCAAAAGAAGATGGAAAGAATATAGACTCACTGTACCAAAAAAACCTGCTCGATCTTTATGCATTTCAGGAGGTGGAATGTGATCAAGAACCAATGGTACTTAAGGAAGAAGTCGAAGCTGCACTGAAGGAACTGGTGAAGAACAAGGCTCCAGGAACTGACAGAACACCCACTGACATGTTTCAACAAATGGGTGCCCCGCTGGAGGCACTGACAACTTCAAGAGATTTGGAAGACAGCTACTGGCCAACTGACTAGAAAAGATCTATATTTGTACCCATTCCAAAGAAAGGTGATCCCACAGAAGGTGGAAATTATCGAACAATATCATTAATATCGCATGCAAGTAAGATCTTGCTGAAGATAATTCAAAAACAGTTGCAGCAGTATATTGACAGAGAACTCCCAGAAATGCAAGCTGGTTTCAGGAGAGGATGTGGAACGAAGGGTATCATTGCTGATGTCAGATGGATGTTGGCTCAAAGCAAATAATACCAGAAAGATGTTTACTTGTGTTTTATTGACTATGCAAAAGCATTTCATTGTGTGGATCATAACAAATTATGCATAACATTGAGAAGAATGGGAATTCCAGAACACC
>NW_006921635.1:147310-151127 GCF_000298275.1 Orycteropus afer afer
AATGGATTTGGGGCCTTTGTCAAAGATCAGCTGACTATAGGTCGATGGATCTATATCTGGGTTCTCAATTCTATTCCATTGGTCTATGTATCTGGGCTTGACTTTTTCTTCAGTTCTTTAAGCTGAGCGTGTTCTTACCTTTTGATTTTCTAGCTCCAAGTCTTTGTACATTTCATCATCATACTTTACTTTTTCTTCTTGAGATTCCCTTTGAAGTCTTCTGTTCAGCTCTTCCATTCCATCATTTCTTCCATTTGCTTAGCTATTCTCTATTCAAGAACAAGTTTGAGAGTCTCTTCTGACATGCCTTTTGGTCTTTTCTTCCTTTCTTGTCTTTTTAATGACTTTTTGCTTCCTTCATGTATAATGTTCTTGATGTCATCCCACTTATCTAGTTATTGGTGCCCTGCTAGCATAGTGCCTAAGGCACTTGACTGCTAACCAGAAGGCTGGCAGTTCAAACCTCCCAGCCACTCCTCGGAAGGAAGGCTGGGCAACCTACTTCCATAGTGATACCACCTTGGAAACCCAAGGAGGAGTTGCTATGAGTCGGGGTCGCTATGAGTCGGGTCCAACTCGACGGCACATACCAACAACAGTCACTGGTATTCAACGCATAAAAGCTACTCTTGAGATGGTCTGTTAAATTCCAATGGGATATACTTAAGGTCATATTTTGGTTCTTTGCTTTAATTGTCTTCAGCTTCAACTTAAACTTGCATATGAAATTACTACTGGAACTAATATTTTTCAACCAAGACTTGATACGGTGGTGCTTCAAGGTGACAGATTTTGGAAGGAAAAATTCTGGGAAAACCAGGATCTCATTCTCACTAGCAAGAGTTGCTATGGAAGATGACTGGGTCCTCCGTCATGATGAAAGGGATCCTTGAGCCTGTGAGCAGGGCGCAGGGCGCGCAGGGTCAAACAGCACCTCTGCCAACCAAGCCTTCGCCTCCTCCCCTCCATCCTCACAGGCCCAGCAGCAGCAGCACTGAGCTCCTCCTGCAGCTGGACATGCTGAGGGCCAGGGAGTGGGCCACAGCTGTTCGCAGTGCACGTGACAAAGGTAAGAGCAGAGAACCATGAGTTTCCTTGTTCTCACTTCACCCGAGGACAGATGGTTGGCTTTGCCTCTCCCTCCTGTGGAGAGACCATTTTATTAACACATGAGATACTGTGACCCACATGTCTGCTTCCAATTCAGTTTAGGCACACGCCATATGGTCTTTTCTCTGACTACAAAGGTGGCGGAAGTTCTCTTTTGCAGGCCAGGGGCTTAGAAAAAACACTTCCTGCCACTCTGAGTGCTCCATAACTCTCCACTGTGCCCATGGCACAGTGCTCCTGATTAAACATTCCATCACGGGAGTCGAGCTGAAAGAGAACAATTTAAAAGGGGAGCGAGTGGGAGATTCCCAGACTGAGTTTGCAGCTCTCCAGGCTGTGGGCCTCGGTACGAATAAGCCGACGGATAATGAGACAAAATCCCCCAAGTTGGCTACAAACATATCTTTAAACCTCTAAACCTCTTTAATGGCTAATGATGATAGTTAAAATGTGTACGTCTGGGGGAAAAACTAGAGAATAATAGGACAGCTGGGGTTTCTGACAGGACATGGTTATTCATACTGACAGAGGTCCCTCCTCTAACTCCCTACTTAAGGAGACAGCTAGAGAAAGAGGTGAAGGGGGGGTCACTGGGAAGAATGCCCGGGGCTTCTGATGGTGAAGCTAACAGTCAGCTGTCTCACTGGTCCCTCCTGACAGAAATCCGCAACCACTTCCAGCCCAGCAATGACGCTCTGGCCACAGAGCAGGGAAACTGAGCAACGAGCACAACGCAGGGGACTCAGGCCGCCGCTGACTCCCCAGAGCAGCAGGTCTGCCTTCTGACATCTGGCCTTTGACCCTTGGTCTTAAAGTAGGAGTAATTTCTCAATGAGTTGTTTTGAACAACAAAAAAGGGTTCTGCACAGAAACCAACCCACATTCCATATAAATAAGACAGTCATGGCACCGTTTTTGAGCACAAGGTTCTAAACGGTCTCTACCTCTCCAACTTCACAGGTGGGTATAGTCTCAAATAAGCAGTTTTGTTAAAACAAAGACTCAAGGAATTGAGGTTTCATTTAATTAAGGGCCTGGATTTTCCTTTCTCATTCCAGAAATATTACAACAGTGTATTATACATCTTAGATATATTTTTCATAATCTGGGCCCATTTTTATCTGTAACTACCTCACTTTAGAAATGCTCCCCTATAAAGAGTATCTATATTTATTTTAATGCCAAGCATCCCAGCTAAGACATTTAAACTCCTCCAATGTTAAGGTTTTATGCCTTATTTAAGATATCCCATAGAATTCAGATTTTACACACAACTTCACGTTCTCTCCACATTCTAACAGAAAGCGTTGGCCAGACAGAAAATTAGCACTGACCCTTTGGAATTCTCGTGGTTTCTCTATGTGCTCCAAGCTTGGTTTTCTCAGAGAGGAAAGACCACAGAGTGCGTGCTGGCATGAGCAGGAGGGCCGGCTGGGCTCTGTGCTGCCTGGGACTGAGAGTCGACAGCCGAGGAGCCCTAGGGACACGCCCATTACACTGCGAAGCCAGCGCCCAGGACAGAGTGGCCGTCTGCATTCAGCTGTGCTTTAGGTGGGATTTGTCTCCTCATAAACCCACGATGATAAAGGCCTGCAGGGCGTGCGCATCAGCAGAGAGAAGAGTGTAACGTGGTGTGTGGAGCACAGACTTTGTTTCAGCCGATGTGGAAGTCCCACAGTGCCACCTGGTAATCATGTGACTTTGGCCAAATTGCTTAACTTCCTCATCTCTAAAGTGGTAGTAAGAGCATCTTTTCAGGTAACTGAATTAACAGATTAATTAAACGATCAAGAAGACACAGGATGGACAGTTTCTGTGTCCAGGCTCTGTCCGTTTTCCTTTTAGGAACTGCTGTTCCCAATTCCAGGTGTCCCAGCATGGCTATTACACCTGACAGTGTGGTTCATCTTACACACTTACATGCAGTCCCTACAGAGGAAGAACTGATACATTCGAGCTGGGTGTTGGCAAAGAACGGTAAATACACCGGGACTGCCAGGACAATGAACAAAGCCGTCAAGGAAGAAACACATTCAGAATGCTCCTCAGAAGTGAGCTGGAGGGATGTTAGCTCACGGCTTTGGGACACATTACTTTGGATTGGCCAGAAAAGACCAATCACTAGAAAAGGACCATGTTTGGTCAAGCAGAGAGTGGCAACCATGAGGCAAACTCCTGATGAGATGAAGTACCCCAAGAGCGACAACAATGGGCTCACACACACCACCATCGTGGAGATGCCTCGGGCCGCCACACGGAGCCGACGTCACTGCAACGACCGCCACCACAGAGTGCGCTAGCCACTGCTCTGCATCCTCTACAAACAGAACTCGCTTAACCCTCCAGCCCACCCTGGGAGCCAGTCATCACCGTCCAGCCCCAGGCAGCACACACCCCAAACGGCCGGCTGCACTCACTGTCAGCAGACTCCCTGTGAGGGTTCCTTGCTGGGGAAAACCAGACACAGACGGTGACATGACCTGACAACTCCTGCACAGCTACCAAGAGGACAAGCAGGGCTCTGAGGCCAGGCAATGCAGCCTGGAGTCCGGCCTTCACTGCTTTCTACACAGACCCTCCACGCCCACCACCACCAGGTGGGCAGGTACCCCTCAGCCTGGCCACGCTTCTCTATGGTCCAGGGCCCATGACTCCCTCCAAACAGCCACAGGACTGTGAAGAGCCAAGAGATTCTGTGTCAAGGAGT
>NW_006921635.1:151301-172514 GCF_000298275.1 Orycteropus afer afer
ATTCTGACTCACAGCGACCCCCTCTGGGTTTCTGAGGCAGAAAATCTTTACAGTGGCAGACTGCCGTCTTCTTTCTGAGGGGTGGGTGGTGGGCTTGAACTGCCAGCCTTCTGGTTAGCAGTCAAATGCCTTAGGCACTATACCACTAGAACCCCTTAAGTGGAGAGAATGAGGGGGCCAGCAGGAGCCCTGGTGACTCTCTGAAACCCTGGGTGCAGCCAAGGCTGTACTCCTCAACTACAGGAGGCAGTGAAATACCACACTTTTATGTGAAAGCTATGATGATTTGGTGTTCTGCTACTCACCCCTTAAGAGAACTGACAGACAAAAATGCAGGGCAAGCATTAGTAAGAAACACAGTAAATCCTCAAATGTTAAACACAACAATATACTTAGATACACACACATACACACACAAACGTGTTGCTGTCAGATGCTGCAGAGTCAGTTGCAACTCATAATGACACCATGTCCAACAGAACGAACACTGCCTGCTCCTGCACCGTCCTCACAATCGGTGCTGTACGTAGGCCCACTGCTGCGGCCACTGGGTCACTCCATCTCACTGAGGGCTCCTCTTTCTACCTGACCGTCTACTTCACTGAATATGATGTCCTTCTCCAGGGGCTGGTCCCTTCCGATAACACAACCAAAGCACGTGCGATGAAGTCCTGCCTTCCTTGCTGCTAAGGGACACCCAGCTGCACTTCCTCCAAGACAGATTTGCTCATTCTTCTGGCAGTCCATGATATATTCAATGTTCTTTGCCAACACCATAATCCAAAGGCATCATTCTTCTTTGGTCTTCCTTATTCACTGTCTAGCTCTCACATGCATATGAGGTAACCAAAGACCATTAGAGGTATTTAAACAAGGGATTGGAAGACTTTACTGATTCAAACCAAAGATGTCTAAATAGAACTTCTAAGGTAAATTATAGCTGTGAGTTACCAGTACAATAAATATGATAAAACCTGATAAGCACACATTTTTAACATTCTGCTATAACCTAGGACATGCCTGTTTTAGTTAAGGATTTTGCTACCAAAGATCAAAAATTAGTCTTTTAATGTATCTACTACTAGATATTCAAGATCAAAGCAAACTGTAGAACACAAAGACCATGTGCTACCACAGAATGTGTATAAAACACAGAAGACGTAGAAGCCATAGGATGGTTAATCTACTGTCATACAGGTCCCTGGCTAACTAGTCTGAGAGTCATGTCTTAAACTCGCGCTGTATATGACAAAGATGACGGCATCTCTAGGGGAAGCGTCAGTTTCTCCCAAACCAGTCTCAAATCAGTTGCATTCATTCTTTCACGGTGGGATGTGCTTAACACAGGGTTGTACAAATGTATAATCTTGCTTATATACACTTATGTTACATGAAGTTAGTGTGATATGGATATTTGCATACATACAAGTTGTAGAACTTTGTGGCCATAAATACAGAACATCTACAGTTAGGGTGACATGGATGTTAACACAGATGCCAGATACGCATACTTGTTTATATACACAGAACACATGCCATCGGTGTGAAATGGGTGTTTGCACACACACAAGCGCTTACATAACCCTTTCAAAACACTTACTTTGCAAGCATTCTCCATTCTACCACTTTGCCTGCTCCACACACAGACACAGACATTTGCATGGCTGAGACCAAATGAACTTATTACATGCAGTATCATACATATAAGCACTTGTCAACTACATCTCCCTCCTTACACCAAGCCCAGCATTAGGTCCCAAAGCACATACTTCTCTTCGAGCTTCAGTCAATGCTTGTGGATTTTCTGAAGCATTAAATGGCAGCTCAGTTACAGGATGAAGATGAAAATTTTTTTTTTACTTTTATCATAGTGAAAACATACACACCAAGACGTTCACCACCTAACAATGTCCCCGTTTACAGCTCACAAACACTGATGACATTTTTCATGTTGTGCCACCATTATTGCTGTCCTTTTCAAAATATGCCACCACCATTAGCATAAACTCAATGCCCCACAAACAAAGAGAAGAAATATTTTTAAAAACAGATTATTTCTCTATTGGCCAGATACAATTTTTTTTCACTCAGGCTCATTTGAACTGGTGTCAGAATCAGTAACAGATGCTTAATTCAGACAGTGATTTTTAAAAAGTGCCTGTGTGGAATGAAATAATGGGAACATTATTCACGAAACTCAGACTTTGTATTTTGTCTAAATTTAAGTTCCTTGTTAATTGTTGATTTTCACTCATGCAGAACACTGCAACACTGTGACTGTTCCAAAGCTCCATTTGTTCAGTACTATTTGAACAATACTTGCCTTAAAATTCCTACCCAAGGTATGCTGCTGATTTGACTTTTCAGAAAAATCACCATTAGAAAATGTTTTTAAATAATTTTCTTATATAGCAGCAGCATGTTATTTGTATACCTTTTCCAAAAACATGTCATCCTGTTCATACTCTATACGTGACCAGAAGGAGGAGCATTAGGGAAAGAAACAAACGGAAAGGGGTTAGGAAAGAACGTTGACCACGAGTGTGTCAGGCATTCTTCGTATTTGGCATTTTTCTTACATTAAGTATTTTAATCGTTATGAAACTATTATATTGTTGTTGCTGTTGTTGCTAGGTGCCAACCCATCAGTGCCAGCTCACAGGGGCCTCCCGTGCGACAGACCACACGCTGCCCGCTCCGGCGCCAGCCTCACTACAGCTGCCATGCTTGAGCCCACTGTGGCAGCCACTGTGCCAATGCACGTCACTGAGGGTCTTCCCAGTGTCACCGACCCCCCGTTTTACCAAGTGTGATGGTCCCCAGGGCCCAGTGTGCCTGACGACATGCCCAACGTGTGAGACGAAGTCTTGTCATCCCTGCTTCTAAGGAGCACTGTCTGTATTTCTTCCAAGACAGGTTTGTTCGTCCTTGTGTTCTGTGGTGGATCCAGTATCTTCACTAACACCATCCTCCAAGGCATCAGCTCTTCTTCGTCTTCCTTACTCACTGTCCAGCTCTCACACACATGTAAGGCGGCTGAAAATGTCATGGCTTGGGTGAGGTACATCTTACTCCTCAAAGTGACTATCTTTGCTTTTTAACACTTGAAAGAAATCTTTTGCAGATATGCCCAATCCAATACACCATCTGACTCCCTGACTATTGCTTCTAGGGGCACTGACTGCAGATCAAAGTAAGATGAAGTATTTCAATAATTACAAAACTATTATATACCAGGTACAATGATAAAAATGTTATGGATAATGTAAACAAAATTACCTATCACTCATTCAGCATCGTTCATATTCAAAGCAACAGGTTACTTTATCTAACTTTACCTTATAGGAAACTGATGCTTACAGGTTGGATCATTTTCCCAATAATCCTACCCAAAAAGCATCAGGGCTGGGATTCAAACCCACTGCAATCTATCTACGAAGCCTAGATTCCTAACCAACCTCATGACAAAGCTTCTCTAGTGAAAGTAATGTAAAATACTCAGCACAGACCCTACCATCCTTAATGTTAGCTGGAAACAGTGCTCGTCGGGAACCAGGACTGAGCACAAGCACCTACCGAGCCAAAACCCAAGACTAAAAACAGGTCAGTGTAATCAACTGGAGCGACACGAACCTAAGTACTGTTTGTATTACAGAGTGGACAGTACAAAGCCAGACGAAAACCTAATACAGTATGTCGGCCGTCATGTACACAAATACTCACTTAGATCCCTACCTCAAACAATATGCAAACTGCACTAAGAACAGTGACTCTCAGTCCACACTAATCCCAAGCCTTCCTCCTATGGGACCCATTTTCTTTACATTTCCACAGGCGGCCAACTCCTTCCAGGTCATAACATCAGCACCTGATTAAGTTATGCTCAAAGTGGCTACTCCCTCACAGACCAACAGATGGGTCATGAAAAGGTGCCGAGAAGGACCTCTGTTGTATCTCCGTGTCGAGTAAGAGGAAATACCCTGACAGGGCTTCCAGGGAGGAGGTTTCTGAACTACCCAAGAACACGCTGGTCCGCTGCTGTTGTTGTGGAGTAGGGTACACAAATTTGGGACCATCACTGAGTTGCCGCTAAGAACAAGCTTATCCTGGTCCTCACTCTCCCTGGCCCATTCTCCCTCCTTTCCTCTAAGTAAATGATGAATTGTATTTTTTAAACATTGACATGCAGGAGTTTCAATTTGTTAACCAATATAGGGCCTCCAAGTTTCTGGCACAGCTCTACAGTATGACAGACAGTTTTTGTTTTATTTTCACAGAAAAATTCACACAGATGTAACTGTCTGAAGAGCTAGTTCAAATACGAAGAGATGCCTTGGGAGAATTAAAAGACTCATTGGATCTCATTTGTGACCTCAGCCAATTCTCTTATAATAAAAACAATAACATTCTCAACTTGGTTCAGGGCTGGGAACACAGTGTTTTATTTCTATTTCAACTTTGCATAATTCCCAGATGGCAATGCCTGAAATCTTTTCTGATATTAAACAGTCTAGAAAAAGTGGTATGTCAAATTTGAAAACTGTCACTAACATGAGAGTTTTAACTATGAATGATTTTTTTTTTATGCTTTTTCTTCTGTGGTAATAAGGCTTGGAATTATGCAAAAACTCTAAAACATGGAACTGTTTCAAACAATCCCAAGCCAGAAAAGGCTGAACTTTTCTGGGGCCTGGTCTAGCTAAGGCCACAGAGACACTGCTCTTTAGACTGGTGCCCTCTCTCGAGCTGTGAAAGCACAGAGACGCTCCTCACTTGTTCTTTCCTCACACCATCTGACACACAGGTGCTGAGGACAGCAGGACAGAAATGTGTCTGTTTGTCCTCAGACCGATTTTCCATACCTCCCTTGCTCTGCTCTCTATCCAAGAGAACCCATTTGTTGGACTCCCATGCCACTGGCTTCCAGCCAGGTGTGACCAATGGGTGACATGGCAGACACACACAGAAGGGACGCAGGGGAATGCAGAGTTGCCCCTGTGTTTTATCTCCAGTAGGGGCGAGTATCCTCTGCAGCGCCAGACCAAACCAGACAGGTCTGCTGAGATCCCAGCTGCCGAACGGTGATCCTAGGCTTCAGTAACGTCACCGCTACCCCTTCAAACTTTCGGTCATGGAGTAGGAACCTGCTCGGTTCCTCCGTCACCCGTGTAACATTCCCTGAAGGAATCTCTCTGCAATGCATGTGTTTTCTCTGCCTGAGCGGAGCCGGAGTGACACAACACAGCATGGCGGATGGACTCCTGCACGTACTTACAGAGAGTGTTCCAGGCACTGTGCCGGACAACCACCATCTACGGTGAGCAAAGGAAACCGCACTGCCCACATGGAACTGACAGTCTGGTAGATGAATGACGGAGTCCAGGATTGGTTTGGGTCACCCAGAAATACCTGTCGACTTGGCCAGGGCGTGATTCCTAGTATGGTGTGCTTCTCTTCTATTCTGTGATCTGATGTAATTATCCTAGGTGTTGTAAATCCTAATCTCTGACTGTGGTTAATGAGGCAGGAATAGGTTATGTTAAAGAGGATTAGGTTATGTTCCTTAAGTTCATGAGGCAGGATTAGGGTAGGATGCAGCACCCTTATTCAGGGTTCAGCCCTGAGCCCATGTACAGGGAATTTCCCTGGGGTGTGGTCTGCATCACCTTTTATCTTACAAGAGATATAAAGAGAGAGGAGCAAGTCAAGAAGGAAGGACCCGAGTGCCACCAAGAAAGAAGAGCCAGGAGCAAAGCGTGTCCCTGGACCCAGCCAGGATCCTTATGCAGAGGAAGCCCTACACCCCGGGGAAGACTGGCAGCAAGGCCCACAGAGGCTGAAAGGAAACAAGGACTTCCCCCAGAGCTGGAGCCCGAAATTCAGATGCCTGGCCTCCCGAACTGTGAGAGAATAAACTTCTGCTTGCTAAAGCCATTCACTTGTGGTGCTTCTGTTGCAGCAGCACTAACAATTAAGTCAGCCACTATCAAAAACGACAGAGGTTGGAGTCCACCTCCAGGTACTTTGGAGAAAGCTCTGATGACTTACTTTTGAAAAATCAGCTGCCAAAACACCATGGGGCACATCTCTACTCTGACACGTGTGGCCTCTTTGAGTCAGAAGCAATTCAACACCAACTGGATTTAGATCAATTGTATCACAGAAGTTCTGTATGTGTGCAATTCTAATATCACTTGCCATCATTCTGTCTTTTGGGATTTGAAACAAATAAATTGTTGACTTGATTTTTCCTGTCCCCCAGACTACAGAAGGCCAATGCCTACCCTGCGAGGTGTGCCCAGCCTTGGTGAATTTACCGTGTCATGCACCTCCATGCCCAAATCCCAGCCTCCATGAACTCCCAGTCGTACATGTATCACCCTCAACCACTCATGGCTGTCCTTAATCCTATTCCGTATCTGCCACCTATACCCTCAAGATATACAGACAGCTCCTTTACACACAGCAGTCTAGCACCTCATGGTGGAAAGTGCAAGCCAAATACACTTCTTATTATATTAAGGGAAAAAGAGTGCGCTCCTGCTGCAGGTACAAAATGTAACGTATCAAATAACTGTATACACAGTATTTACTTTGGGAATAGAAGTTGCAAATGAAATTTTAAAAAAAATCCCTCAATTACAAATCCCTAAACTTTGTTCCCTGCATGACAACTACTATTTGGGGCTACTCTTTTAATTTCGGGTATTAGTGTGCTTGCTGGTATGATACCGTTGAAGCACCATACAAAATCTGAAGTAGAAATATACATAAAGGAGAGTCTTCATGTTTAGAGTTAGCAAATGGATCATATACAAATATTTCAAAAAGAGATCTAATCTACTGCATTACATCTTACAGTATTTGTTCTAACAAATTATTTGCAACCAGCTGATGATAAATTTAATCTATTTCTTAAAATTAATGGTGAATATGAGATGTGTCATAAATTTACTCAAATCTTGGAAATAGGCCCAGTGGTTAATTTTGCATCGATCCTTATAAATGATCTGTAATTCATGATTATCACTGACTTAAATGCAACAAGGTGTTTAATTTTGTCAAGAGCAAGGTTTGTTTGAATTTAAAAAAAACTCATTTCTCTTTCATTACAGGTTTTGATAAAAGTTAATTTCAGAGTATTATTCATGGGAAATACCTTCTTCAACAATATAAATGGTGATGATATATACGGATATTGCCAAATGGAATACACAGGAATCAAATCAACTATATCTTTGGAAAGAAATGAGGGAGAAGTTCAATATCATCACTCAAATCAAGGCCAGCAACCCATCATGGAATAGAATACCAACTGTTCCTATGCAAGTTCAAGGTAAAACTGAAGGAAATTAAAACAAATCCATGAGAATAATAAAAAATTGCATTTGTCTTGAAAAAAACTAAAAAAGAAAAAAAAATCCATGAGAGAAAAGGTACAATCTTGAATATACCCCACTTGAATTTAGAGACCACTTTGAGAATAAATGTGATGCACTGAACACTAATGACCAAACATCAGATGAGTTGTGGGATGACGTCAAACATATCATACATGAAGACACCAAAAGGTCATTAAAAAGACAGGAAAGGAAGAAAGGACAAAATGGATGGCAGAGTCTTGGTCACAGCCAGCTACCCAGAGGAATTGAGTAGTTGAACTGGTGAGCTTGGGACCATGGTCACAGGGGACATCAAGCTCAACTGGCATAACATACTACACAAAACATTGTTCCACCTCCTACTTTGGCAAGTAGCAACTGGGATCTTAAAAGCTTGCAAGCAGCCATCTAGATGCAATGATGGGTCTCTCCTCATCCAGAGCAAAGAAGAATGAAGAAAACCAAAGATTCAGGGAAACAATTAGTCCTAGCAACTGGTACACCATCCGATCCGCAGCCTATATGACTATGAGACCAGAAGAACTAGATGGTGCCTGGCTACCACTGTCAACCACTTGGAGGGAGATCTATGTAGGAGATCCTGGACAGAGAGGGAGAACAACGTGGAACAAAACTCAAAATCCTTTGGGAAAAAAAGGGGGGAGGGGGGACCAGGTTTGCTGATCTGATGAAGCCTGGTGGAACCACTGAGACTATGGCCCCTAGCTGCCTTTCAGGTCTGGAATTGAACCCACACCTGTGGCTTCCAGCCAAACAAAAGACAGGCAGGCATATGAGTTGAACATTTACCTGAGGTAGATACACTCCTTGGAGAGAACAATCATGGGAGAAAGAAGGGCTGTGTATGCACAGGGAGACAGCTCAGGGCAGGAGTGCATGGAGGGAAGGACACAGGAAAGAGGTAACTATGGGGAGGCAGTGGGAGGGGAGCTGTTGCATTGTGGTAAACTGTGGTCAATGACATGAGACAAAGTATATGTGAACTACTGAATGGAAAGTGAATTTGCTCTGCAAATTTTCACCCAAATCACAATAAAAAAAAAAAAAAAAGAGTTGAGTGGGGATGTGCCACTGAATGTTATTTAAAAAAAAAAAGGATGTCAGAGGAGACTGAAACTTGATCTTGAATGGAGACTAGCTAAAGTGAACAGAGGCAATAATGAAGTAAAAGAGCTAAACAGAAGATTTCAAAGGGCAGCTTGAGAATACAAAGTATTAAAATGAATGTGCAAAGACCTGGAATTAGAAAATCAAAAGGAAGAACACACTCCACATTTCTCAAGGTGAAAGAACTAAAGAAAAAATTCCAGCCTTGAGCTGAAATATTGAAGGATTCTACAGAATGATGCCAGAGTCACTGTGCCATTTTACAGTCAACTATCTTAGGTCATTCAACCACTTTAGGAGGTAGCATATGATCAAGAACCACTGGTATTGAAGGAGGATGTTCAAGCTACACTAAAAGTAGTGGCAAAAACCAAAGCCCCAAAAGTTGACGGAGTACCCACTGAGATGTTTCAAGAGACGGATACAATGCTGAAGTGCTCACTGGTCTATGCCAAAAATTGGAAGACCTGGCCAACTGACCAGAAGAGATCCTTTCCAAAGAAAGGTGAACCAAAAGAGTTAAAGTATTATCAAACAGTATCATTAATATCACATGCAAGTCAAATATTGCTGAAGACAAATCAAAAATGGCTGCAGCAGTACATCTATAGGGAAGTGCCAGAAATTCAAGGACATGGAACGAGGGATATCACTGCTGATGTCAGACGGATCCTGGCTGAAGCAGAGAATACCAGAAAGATGTTTACCTGTGTTTTTGTTTTGTTTTGAATTGTGATTTGGGTGAAAATTTACAGAGCGAATTCACTTTCCATACAGAGGTTCACACACGTTGTCTCATGACATTGACTGCAATTTCCCACAATGCAACAGCTCCCCTCCCACTTCCTCCCCATAGTTACCTCTTCCCTGTGTCCTTTCCTCCATGCATTCCTGCCCCAAGCTGTCTCCCTGTGCATAAACAGCCCTTCTTTCTCCCATGATTGTTCTCTCCAAGGAGTGTATCTACCTGAGGTAAATGTTCAACTCATATGCCTGTATTTTGTTTGGCTGGAAGCCACAGGTATCGATTCAATTCCAGACCTGAAGGGCAGCTAGGGACCACAGTCTCAGGGATTCCACCAGGCTCTATCAGACCAGCAAAACTGGTCCACCCCACACATACACTTTTTTTTTCCCAAATAATTTTGAGTTTTGTTCCACATTGTTCTCCATCTTTATCCAGGATCTCCTACAGAGATCTCCCTCAGAGCTTACCTGTGTTTTATTGACTACTGAAAGATAGTCAACTCAATAGATCATAACAAATTCTGGATAACACTGCAAAGAATGGGAACACTTACTTGTGCTCGTGAGGAACGCATAATGTAGACTAAAGGCAGTCATCCAAACAGAACAAGGGGATACTGCACATTTAAAATCAGGAAAGGTGTGTGTTAGCATTCTACTCTTTCATAATAATCACTCAGCCTGTGTGCTGGGCAAATAATCCAAGAAACTGGAATATACGAAGAACACAGCACCAGGATTGGAGGAAGACTCATTAACAGCCTGCAATATGCAGACTGATACAACCTTGCAGGCCACGAGGAAGATGACTTGAAGCACTTCCTGATGAAGATCAAAGACTACAGCCTTCAGAATGGATTACACCTGACAAATAAAAAATACAAATGAATGTATTTTATATATAAATGTATATATAGAAAACAAAAATCCTCACAACTAGACCAATAAGCAACATCAAGAAAAATGGAGAAAATACTGAAGCTGTCAGAGATTTCATTTTACCTGGACCCACAATTAACACCCATAGAAGCAGCAGTCAAAAATGAAATGATGTTATTACAGTGGGCAAATCTGCTGCAAAAGACCACTTTAAAATATTAAAGAATGAATATGCTACTTTGAGGACTAAAAAAAACCACTGCCTTCGAGTCGGATCTGACTCATAGTGACCCTTCCTTGGGTTTCTAAGGCAGTATCACTACGGAAGTAGATTGCCCAACCTTCCTTTGAGGAGTGGCTGGTGGGTTTGAACTTCCAGCCCCCTGGTTAGCAGTCAAGTGCTTTAGGCAGTATGCCACCAGAAGTGCCTAATCTAAGCCATGGTATTCTGAGTTGCCTCAAATGCATTTGAAAGTTGGACAAACGAATTAAGGAATCCCAAAGGTGAATTGATATTATTTGAATTATGGTGTTAATGAAGAATACTGACTATACCATAGACTGTCAGAAAAATGAACCAATCTGTCTCAGAAGAAGTACAGCCAGAATGCTCCTTAGAACCGAGGAGGGCAAGACTTCATCTCACGTACTTTAAACACGGTATCAGGAAGGACCAGTCCCTGAAGAAAACACCATGCTTGGTCAAGACGAGGGTCGGTGAAAAAAGAGGAAAATCCTTAACCAGACAGAATGACACACTGGCTAAGACAATGGGCTCAAACAGCGAGGACTCTGAGGACGGCGGAGGGCCTGGCTGTGTTTTGTTCTGTTGTACACAGTGTTGCTGTGGGTTGGAACCCACTCAACAGCACCTAACAGTAACAACATAACATTCTCTAGTGCCTGACTTTGGTACCAACACCTTTCATGTAGTAATTGAGTTGAAGAAACTTTAAACTACAGAAAACTCAAAAACCAAAACAAAACTCACTGCTATCACGTTGATTCCCAGCAACCCCGACTGGCTTTCCAAGGCTGTGAGTCTTTACGGAAGCACACTGCCTTATCTTTCTTCCGCGAGCAAGTGGTGCTCTAAAAGGTCGAACCACTGACCTTTCAGTTGGCAGCCAAATGTCCTAACCACTACACCGCCAGATCTCCTTAAGCTAAAGAACAGAATCCGAGAAAGAACCAGAATGTGTGCTGGATACACAGAAAGCTGCAGGGTGGATGGGTGGTAATTAATTCAGTAAAAATACTAAGTCTGAGTTCCCCGATTGTGGCAGACTGTGACTCAATCAATCAGAACACTTTGGAGAAGAATTTAAATCTACTTTAGGTATCCAGGCAGGAAAGCTGGAAGCTCTGGGGGTCTCTTTTCATGCTGTAACGATACGACTTTGGAAAAAAACGGGACGGAAGGGTTTCCACTGACATTTCCCTCAGGGAGGGCTTCGGCGCTGGTGGACAAGTAGCGTTATCCCACCAGGGGGCGCTGAACTGCTTTGAAGGTCAAGGGAAAAATCTTCAAGGTATTCAGATATTGTTTGAGCTCATTTAAACCACAGAGAATGTAGTAAGAATTTCCGTGGGAAAACATTTGCAACCACAACCAATGTTTCCCCTTCGAATAAAAAACCGAGGCTGCAGGCCATTTTGTTTAGAGCTGTTGCTGTCAGGGGCTGTCAAGCTGGTTCCCCTTGCACAGAACCGAACACTACACCATCCCCACAATGGTTGCTACATTAGAGCCCACTCCTGCACCCCATGTCAATCCATCTTGTTGAGGGTCTTCCTCTTTTGTGCTGATCCTCTACTTTGCCCAGCATGATGTCCTCCTCATGTCCAAGTACAAAATATGTGAGACGAAGTTTCAACATCCTCACTTCTAAGGAGCATAAATAATTGAGCGCAGTAGAGTCCCCGAGTGTCCCGATAGAAACAGAAACCGTTTTACCTCAAAAATATCTGCATCAAAAGCACGGTACTTCTGTAATACGCTCCGTACTTAGAAGCTATTGGATAACACAGAAAATTAATTTCTTTAAGTTGGCAAATAGCCTCTCCACAATATCGAAGCCTTAATACGACTAAGCATCACCTTTTTAACAAGCTCTCCTTCCTTCATTCAAGGTTACATCTCTACCCCTGAAGCACACTCTAGCAGTACTTACTTTGCAACAGCGATCGTTACCCTGACAAGTGTGCTATTAGCTGCCCTCGAAGCGGCTCCAACTCACGGTGGTCTCAGCTGTGAGAGCTCAACAGCTGTCTGCTTTGCACCACCTCGTGCTCCCTGGTCTGAGTTCATTACCACCGTCACTGCACTACTCCACTTCACTGAGAGTGTCCCTCACCTCTGCTGACCGTCCACCTTATCACACATGATGTCTTTCTCCAGGGACTAGACCCTCTTGGTGGCACATCAAAAGTAGGCCAGTTGAAGTGTTGGAATGTTCCATAATCCGTAGGATTTTCATTGGCCCATTTCCAACAGCAGATCACCAGCCCGCAGTCACTACTCACCCACAGGGGACTATGGCCCTTTCGCTTTTCAAGCCTGGAAAAGAATTCACTGCCATGGCTCAACTTTCAGCCAAACAATAATCTACTTCCATAAAGATTTACCACCTCAGAAACCCAATGGAGGGCACTATAAAACAGAATTGACTCGATGGTGTAGTCAATGTGGTTATGTGTGTATGTTTTTTAATGGGGTGAACACCACCAGGGAAATACACATTCATTAGAATAACCAACCACACGAGATCAAAAGGGCAGCATCTGTCCAAGGATAGAGCTCAGAAGGCAGGAAGGGACAGGGAAGAAGGATAAAGGGAAGTAGTAAACACAGGGAGGAAGTGACAAGAGTGCAGTTATACTGGAAGAGGGCATTAAACGTCACAAAACAAAGCATGTATGTGATGGTGAAGGTGGTTCGTCCATCCATTTGGCTGGGCTGTGATTTTCAGTGGTCTGGCAGTTATGATGTAGTCATCCCCCGCCATGATGACATTTAGTATAATGTTATCTTCTCCAGGATAAGAGCTGCTGTGAGCAGCCAATCAGATGAGAGAGTTTCCTCAGGGTGTGGCCTATTTCTAATATATATGGACCTTCTAGCAAAGCCCTCCGGCTTTTGTCTCAATCTGGATCCTGCACCTGGCTCGTTATCTGACCTCTGACTCTTTGGACTCAAACCAGTGGCCTGCTGCATTGTCTGCCAATTTCAGTACTGTTGCCTTCACGGCCAGCGAGCCAGCATCCTGCCATCCTACCTGCTGATCCTCAGTGTCAGCCTGCACAGCCGGCAGCCTAATGCATCGCCTGCTACGCTTGAGTTCATCGGCCCCCACAGCTACGGGAATCAGAAGATGCCTCCTGCCTGATGTCTGACCACAGACTTGGGGTGTGCCATCCTCTACAACTATGTGAGCCATTTCCTTAGGATAAATCTTTCCAAACAGACAGACAAGTAAGATACATAGACATGCAGATACATAAACTCCACTGGTTTTGCTTCTGTAGAGAACCCAGCCTAAGACAGAATATGAACAGCTGAACGGAACACCAAATTTCTCTGTAAATTTTCACTCGAGTCACAATAAAAAGTTGCTTTGCTTTTTCAAAGACAGCGCATCGAGAGAAGTTGTAACACTGGAGATGCAGGATGCGGAGAGAAGCAGCTACAGAGATGACAGCAGCCGAAGCAGGAGGCCTGCAGAGGACGGCGTGGTGCCCACAGGGTGGAGCGAGAGAGTTGAACGCCTTCCAGCCAGAAGCTTGCCAGCCAAGCAAGGTCACTCCAGGCATCAGCAAAGGAGTTAACAGCTGCATTAGGACAAAGGCCAGGCTGGGGCCAGAGGCCGGCCTGCGGGCACAGCTGCCTGAATTGAAATCTGGTACCCTAATAACCCCGTAATTGTGAACTGTAACTTGTTACCCTAATAGACCCCATGATTGAGAGCTGTTCCTTCTCTGGTCCCCACTCTGTTCCTGTCCAACTTGGTTCCTGGTACCTGGCTGATGGTGTAACTTGGAAGACAGCTGATGCCAGGATAACCTGTGATGGGCAAGGAGCCACAGAGAAGAAAACATTACATTTTAAGCTTTGGTTTGAAAGATCGGCACATTCTGGAAATCTGACCTCCACTCACCATCCCACACAGACACAAGCCTAGAGAGAGACGACGTGACACTGGAGGAGCCGACGGATAAGGAAGACGTTTTGCAGGAGTGCAAAGCTCAGAACCACAAACTTACTTTCTGTTAAAAGCAAAACATCTGGAAGATTCAGTCTCATTCACTGTAGAAGAACCACCTCGAGACATGGATGAAACAATCACATACAAGTATCCAGACGTATCCCGTGAGTTGCTCATCTCCGACATCTCCCAGATGAATGATGGACTAGGGAAGGATGAGTCCTTGCTCATGACATTATATCCCTTCCTCCTGAACGATTTCCCCTTGAACCCATTGCTGGCCAGTTTCTTCAGCAACGTGCTGAGTATTCTTATCAGCAGGAAACCAGAACAGATTGTGGATTTCTTAAAGACGAAGTGTGGCTTTGTAGACCTTCTCTTGAAGCACAGAGGAACCTCTGCCATGCCGGACTCGCTCAGGCTGCTCACCCGCACTGAGCCTCCACAGTCCAGGCAAGAGGTGCTGCACTGGCTGCACGAGGAGACCATCCGGAGGCTGGTGGAGACAGTTCATCCAGCCCAAGGAGATCGGCATTCAAATGCTTCCCAGTCACTCTGGGCAGCCGTTCACCTGAGCAGAGCTAAGATGTTACAAGCTCAGAACAGGACAGAGCCAGCGCCCCTGCTCGCCACTCCAGAGAAGCAAGAAATTATGGAGCAGCTCCCATCAAACACTGTCCACAAGGAGAAGAACGAATCCACCAACATCAGCGCGACCCAGATCCTGCTGACTCTGTTAGAGACATGACCACCAACCTTCAAAGGCCACGTGGAGCTCCACCCACCAGGTATGAGTCATTCAGCTTGCTTGGTCAGCAAGAGCGTTCTAGAAGCCATTAGAGGAAGACCTGGCTCTTTGCGTGAACTCATGCTTGAGCCACCCAAGCAACACCACGGGGCGTGCTGGACCCGCCTGTGGGCACCACCCAGCTGCACAGGATTAGGCTGGTCTCCAGCCTGCTGCTCCAATTCCACCAGCACAAGCAGGAGCCTGACTGAGCTGAACAGCACCAGCATAACCCCGGACAGGTTCTTCAAGCACACGTGCAGTAACTTCCTGCACATCCAGGTGGAGATTTGTGTGGCACTGATTCTCGCAAGTCCTTTCAAAAACAGAAAATGGCGCAATCACTGAGCAGGACGCCATGGGGGGCAAACTGTTACTGAAACACCTGTTTCAGAAATGTCAGTTAGTAGAAAGAGCACTTGCAGCCTGGGAGATGAACAAGCAGCGGCAGGCAGAGGGAGGCCGGTGGCACGGGCACATGGTCCACCTGACAAGGACAGCCAACTGCATCGTGCATGGCACTAACAAGGGACCCAACAGCACAGCAATGCAGCAGCTCATCAAAGATCTTCCGGATAAAGTCAGGGAACAAGGGGAGATGTTCTGCCCAAGCTCCTTAGGAGAAACAAGAGGAACACAGTGGATGTAGCCTTTTCTGATTAAAAGATCCAACAAATGATGTCCAATTTTATTGACCAGTTTGGCTTCAATGAGGAGAAGTCTGCAGATCAAGATGACATTGGCAATGTTTCCTTTGATCAGATATGAGACATCAACTTCACTCTGAATGCAAATGAAAATGGAAATATTGCCTTGTTTGAAGCATGCTGTAAGGAAAGGATACAACAGTTTGATGATGGTGGTCCTGACGAGGAGGACATCTGGGAGGAATAGACATTGCTTTTACCCCAGAATCCCAAAGACGGTCCACCTCGGTACAGACAGTGAGGAAAGTACAGGCTCCAAAGTGGAAGACAGAGCCTAACAAGACTTGTTTGGACCCAGCAGTACCAATGCAGAGGACAAGATGGAGGTGGACTTGAGTAAGCCACCCAGTTGGTCGCCCGAATTCAATGAACCCATGGAGACATCCCACAGTGCTCCCTTAGGTCAGTGGGCTCTGATGTCTGGAGTACAAAGGCGCCCATGCCAGCCAAGGAGACAGGATGGGCTTCGTCTCAGAGTTCACAACTTGCCTGAGTACGAAAGACTCTTTAAGGAGTCATTCTCCCATGGAAATGGAGACCAGCACTGTGGCCACCCACCCAGCAGAGCTCTAAGTCCCAGGCAGTGTGGCCATGGAGGCCAGCTCTAACAAGAAGGACGCTGAGAGCACAGACAAGGTAACTGAGACGGTGATGAATGATGGCATGAAGGAGACGCTCAGCCTCCCTATAGATGCCAAGATAGAGAGACTAAGTGAGGATGGAAAACTGTCTACCTCTCAAGATGCTGCTGGTAAATACACAGCAAAAGGGATCCCTGAGAGGTCAGGGGCCAAGTCCGCAGCCTCCCGGCCTCCCAGCAGCGGCCCAGAGCAGAGGACTGACCAGCCAAGTATGCTGAGCAACATATCAGTCAACGGCCCTGTATGATGAGTGACTGCTGCTGCTGGTGACTGAGGACTGCAGACCACCACCATCAGGGGCTTCCAGAGGGTTCCATGGACTTGCCAAGACAGTCACTGCTGCACTCATTCTGCAAGGGATCAGGAGACCCTTTCTCCTCTAGAGTCTAAGACCTTGTACAGAGAGACTTGGACATGTACAAAGATTGCACATTGACAGATACCAGGAATTTTTGCATATTTATATTGTATTGTTTGCTCTAAATAATGGGTGGCCAATGGAGTAAGACCCTGCCATCCATGTAACAACAGCAGTCACAATTCAAACTCTAAGAATAGTTTTATAAAAGTCAATACACAGATCTATTGTATTTGAGGCATAACAATTTGACAATTATTAGTGTAGGCATAGTGGGTAAGACACTTGCCTGCTAACCAGACGGCTGGCGGTTCATACCCACCAGCCACTCCTCGGAAGGAAGGTTGGGCAATCCTACTTCCGTAGTGATACTGCCTCAGAAACCCAAGGAGGGGTCGCTATGAGTCAGGGCCGACTCAACGGCACATAACAACAACAACAAGTGTAACCAAAGTATTAGGCAGTTACCATGCACCCCCTTGTACAAAAGGCCGAAGTTATTCATCGCCAGCTGACAAGGAGTTGTAGCATCTAAATGTCCTCTGTGTTGACTGGGTTGTTCTAACACCACTGGTGATCTCTGAGTACAAAGTCTTTGGAGTTCTTTTTATAATCAGTTTTCAACTGTTAATTGTTCTCTGATTGTTTAAAACAGATCAAAAATGTCAGTCTGTTGGTAGAGACGAAGTATTTATTACAACTTAGCTGATAAACTGATGTTCCTGTAAAGCCACAGTTTGTGTTAAAGCCTCATTTGCTCAAAATGATTATCCTACAGGTGAAACACTAGGCTGCTGGGGCTGTATGTGGCTGGGTTTGGGTTGTTGCTTTGTTTTGGTAGCTCATCTGCCTTTTTCACCACGAATGACCTTGTTAATAAGCATCACCAACCAGCATTTCACAGCCACCTGCCTACATCACAACCTACATACGTCACAGGCCAAGGCAGCTGACAACGCTCATGCTAATGGGATTAGAGTGCGTTCCAGCACAGGCTAGGGCTTCAGGTGAGGGCTTCAGGGTCGAGGCAGACTCTGCGCCCGTGCCAGGTCGGGGCTTCTGAGTGCAGCCAAGACTCTGCCCGTGCACGTCCAACTGTTTGACTGTGTCCCCGTCAGGCACCCACTTGTAAATTCTAAACCAGTGCATTTTTTTAGAGCTGGTTTGTGTGCATATATATAGTGATTATGGATACTAATTCAATGTAATTTATAATTTTCTATGTCAATATAAAGAAAGACACATCACGGCCTTCTCAAACAGTGGAAGCAATATGCTGTGTTACTGCCGTATCACCTGGTGAAAGGGTTAAATTACTTCACCTCTTGCACTTTTAGATGCAAATCAGTTTTTCATTTCTGTAATAGAAAATTATTCACTTATTTTCATAGTTTGTTTTCTTGACCACCATTTAAAACCAAAAGGATATCCTGAACAATGGAAAACGATTTTTTCAGAAACAGCAACCGAGGAGCATGCCTAAACATTACACTGCATGTGGAAAAAAAAAGAAGAAGAAAAGAAAGTGTATCACAGGTCCTTCTTCCCAGCCTCTTAGCCTTGAAGCTCCCGACACCTGTTCACCACGGGCGACCCTGCTGATGCCACAGCTGCCAGTATCAGAGTAACACCCAAGGCACCACAGCACAGCAAACCGACAGAGAGGTGGCCTGCCCATTGAAACAGAGCTCAGAAAACGCACTGATTTCTTTAGTGGTGACAGTTTCAACAGGCTTAAATCGGGAACAGGAATCAGTAGTGAAATGTGTCCCCGGGCGAGTGTTCAGCAGGTGTCACTGAGCCTGACATCGTCCAGAGCTGGGCAGTTCTGTCTTGACCCTGGCAGGACAGCCTCCTTCGGCCGTGGCCGTGGGACCATGAAGTAGAGGCTGTGGCGACTGTCTGTGCTCATCCACCCTTGGCACCCTGTGCTGCTCGCTCACCTGAGTGGACAAGTGTGACGACACTCTCCCTTCCCACCACCCTCTCTACTCTGGAGGGCAGCTGAAGTCACTGCCACCTCAGAGAGGATTCCAGAGGCAGCGGCTGGCTGGGCCGTTAGGGATGTGCTCCTCGTTCTCTGGGTTTGCGTGTCTGATTACAAAGACAAAACTACGTTTGGATGACCAAGCGCTGACCACAATCATATTTGTGCTGCTCCCCGATGACCTTCTCTTCTCACTGATGGCCCTTCTTCCACCAGCAACTTACTTACAAGATCAGGGTCCATCAGAAGACAAGAGAAGCCCAGCTGATTCCATTTTTTTAAAAGAGAAATGTCAACACAAGTTGACAGAAACTGGGGAGTATTTTAAATATTGACATTTTCTAAACAAATACTGTCAACTCATGCAAAATACTGTAATATAATTGTCCTTGTCTCAACATAATTACAGCATTTATAAAAACGTTACTTTACAGCAACTGCAGATTTCTATTAGGGTGGATACTGTTAGGTGCCTCTGAGTTGATTCCATTCATAGCAACCCCACGTGACAGGGGAGAGCTGCCCCACAGGGTGTAATCTTTTTTAAAAAATTTAATATAGAAGATTTTGTTTTCATTTTGGGAGCAATCCAAAGCCAAATCAGTTGATGACTGAACCAAAAGCATTACTGGATTCCGTGTTTATCAGAGGAGACCCCAGGTGGTACAGTAACAGGCTCAGCTTCTAACCCCACAGCTGGAGGTTCCAGTCCACCCAGAGGCAAGAAAGGCACGTGATCTACTCCTGAAACCTCAGTCACTAACACCCTATGGCACACAGCTCTTCTCTGATACACACGGGGTCACGTGAATTGGGATCAACCCAACGGCAACAGGATTTATGCTGATCAGAAGAACTTAAGCACGGGGGCCAGGCAACCAGGTAGCACTGACGTGGTGGGGATGGAAGAGGTGGAGACGGAGGTCTGGGCTACCCCCGCCTTCACAGAAGCAGATCGACAGGTCCTCTTCCCATGGAACCTCTGGCCTTTCAGTTAACAGCCAAGTCCTTAACCATCACACCACCAGGGCTTCCTCGTATAGGCGACAGGACGTCAACTTAAAGTTGTTGAATGACCATCAGCCGTCTTCCCATCCCTCCATGGGAGCTGTCTATGGCTGTAGCATCCCTTATAGGCAACGTCAAGGGGCTTCAACTGGGGTCCCTGTGGAACAAACCTCCATCAAAATGGCCCCCTGGCATCAGCCACTCCTTTCCTCCCAGGACCAGGCCACTTGAATTTGTCTACAGCAGTGAGAAGCATGGGCCTGGGAGTCAGAGAGAACTGGTTTACAACCTGACTCAGACACTCACTAGGTACGGAAGTCAGCTTTTAGGCAGGCCCGATTTCTCATCCACACATGGGGAGAATAGGAAGACCTGGCTCACTGGACTTCTGGGAAGAATATATGAGATGCTAGAAGCAAGGTGATTCACACCACTCCTGCCACCTGGTTAATTAAACTGCCCAGCCAGTAATGACTATCCCCATTAATTATAAAATGGTAGCATTAAAATCATTTATGTGGCAGTACTATTAAAGCTTTTCTCTACAGTTCTGCTGCGCATCTGAAGATCCTGGCTGACTCTGCTTCAGCCGCGGTCCTGGCACAGCATTCTTCACAGAGATGGGGGTTAGCGAGTCCTGGGGAACTGTGCATAGAACATATTTACACCTTGATTAAGCCTTTAAAAATAGCACTCCTTGAAAGTAGCTGGCACAGTCATTCTGGTAACTATCCAATCAAAAGACAACATCTTCAGCACATTTCCACCCCAAACTAAACCAACACTTGTATCATCTCACTGTCACTCTCTCCCTCTCCCTTCTGAAGCCAATGTGGCAAAATCGGGAACTGAAAAGGTTGGGGGGGGGGGTGACCCCATGAGCTTATTACCTTATCTTCCATACTGTCTGTAGGCTGTCCACATTTCTCAAAGAAGCGGGTTTGTATCGCTGGCTCAGGACACACCCATCCAGAGCAGCAGCCCATCCAGTGGTGGGCTGGTGAGGATTCAACAACAGGCTCTCTGAAAGAAAGCCCGATTTGCAGGATTTGCAATTTCCTGGTCTAAGTCTCCTCAGCCTGCCAGATTTCAAGTCCAAGGTGACATCCAGGGACACAGAGCTGGAAAGTCCTTACAAACCCAGCAGTCCCTGAGCATGAACTGAGTGCAGCAGCATCAGAGACGAGATGATCTCCAGAGGCACAAATGGCTTATAGTGACCTGCCAGGGACCTTGCAATGGGATCATTTTTTTCAAGTGAGTGAAATGGAATCCTGCGTGGTACTTGGGTAAGAATGCTGATGCAGAGGAAGATGATCCAAGTAAGGAGAAGGGAAAGGTGAACATATCCTGGCCATTCTTTACTGCAAAGCCCATGAACAAA
>NW_006921635.1:178384-179862 GCF_000298275.1 Orycteropus afer afer
AGTCCCTGGAGAAGGTTATCATGTTTGGTTAAGTAGAGGGTCAGCCAAAAAGAAGATGACCCCCAACGAGACACACGGACACAGTGGTTGCAACAATGGGCTCAAACACAGCAACAACTGCAAGGATGGCACACAACAGGGAGTGTTTCATTCTCTGGACACAGAGTTGCTATGAGTTTGAACCAACTTGACAGCACCTAACAATAACAACACAAGGGTTCTGTCACACAAGGACACACAACAAGGACAAACAAGTCCTTTGTCTCTTGGTTCTTTTTCTCTCTCTCTTCCTCTTTCCCTCTTATTCTTCTATCATGTTGTTATTGTTGTTAGGTGCCATCGCGTCGGCTCCGACTCACAGCGACTCTACACACAACAGAACAGAACACTATCTGGTCCTGTGCCAGCCTCACAATCCTCACTACACTTGAGTGTATCACTGCAGCCGCTGTGTCAGTCCACCTCACTGACAGCCTTCCCCTTTTTGTTGACCCTCCATTTTACCAAGCATGACATCCTTCTCCAGGGAATGGTCCCTTCTGACAACATGACCAAAGTAGATGAGACAAAGTCTGGCCATTCTTGCTTCCAAGGAACATCCCAGCTGCACTTCTTACGGGACAGTTAGTTCTTCTGGCAGTCCATGGTACTTCTTCGTCAACATCACAACTCAAAAAGCATCAACTCTTCTTCGGTCTTCCTTATTCATTGCCCAGCTTTAAAATGCATAAGAGGTTATTGGAAATACCATGGCTTGGGTTAGGTGAGGGAGCTCTGGTGGCATAGTGCCTAAGGCATTTGACTGCTAAAACAGAGAGCTGGCAGTTCAAACCCACCAGCCACTCCTCAGAAGGAAGATCGGGCAATCTACTTCCGCAGTGATACTGCTTCAGAAACCCAAGGAGGGGTCACTCTGAGGAGGATCCAACTTGATGGCATTGAGTTTGGCTTGGTTTTGGGTTAGGTGAACCTTAGTCTTCAAAGAGGCTTGAATTGTTTCTTCAGTTCTTTCAGCTTGAGAAATGCTGAGCATGTTCTTTCCTTTTGGTTTTCTAACTCCAGGTCTTTGCACATTTCATTGTAATAACTGACTTTGTCTTCTCGAGCTGCTCTTTTAAATCTTCTCTTCAACTCTTTTATCTTGTCATTTCTTCTATGTGTTTTAGCTACTCTCCACTCAAGAGCAAGTTTCAGAGTTTCCTCTGACATCTATTTTGGCCTTTTCTTACTTTTTTGCCTTTTTAATGACCTTTTGCTTTCTTCATGGATAATGTTCTTGATGTCATCCCACAATTCATCTGGTTTTCCGTCACTCATGTCAAATACATCAAATCTATTCTTTAGATGGTCTCTAAATTCAGGAGGGATATAATCAAGGTCATATTCTGGCTCTCATGGACTTGTTTTAATTGTCTTCAACTTCATCTGGAACTTGAATATGAGCAGTTAATGGTCTGTTCCACAGTCAGCTCCTGGCC
>NW_006921635.1:180415-181097 GCF_000298275.1 Orycteropus afer afer
CATTTTGAGTCGTGCCACATCAGCAAATGGAGGTCCCAAAAGCTTTACTCCATCCCATTATTAAGGTCAGCTCCACTCTGGGGAGGCAGCTCTTCCGCAGTTGTATTTTGAGCGCCTTCTGACCTGAGGGGCTCACCTTCCAGCACTATATTGGACAGTGTTTCAGAGCTATTCATAAAGTTTTCCAGTAATATATCAGACAGTGTTTCACTGCTATTCATAAGGGTTTCACTGGTCAATTCTTTGAGAAGTGGATGACCCCTTCCTTCTTCCAAGTCTGTCTTACTCTGGAAGCTCTGATGAAACCTGTCCACCATGGGTGACCCTGCTGGTATTTGAAATGCTAGTGGCATAGCCTCCAGCCTCACAGCAACACACAAGCCACCACAGTATGACAAACTGACAGACAAGTGGTGGTCTTCTACCACAAAAGAAAGTACCAAAACTTATGTTCATGCAAGCAAGCAATTATTTCTTGTAATATTTTAGTTCCAATCTTAATAGAAAAATATATGATGCCTTAAGATTAATTTATTTACTCTTTGACTTATAAATCAAACACAGAATCTTGCACCTTGAAGAGAATATATCATTTTCTATGAAGTGAAAGACAGCTAACATGATAATAGTAATAAAAAATATATACAAAGAGGATTCAGGTGTACAGTAATAATTTGAATTG
>NW_006921635.1:181197-182769 GCF_000298275.1 Orycteropus afer afer
GTCTCACCTTGAGTCTTGCCACATCTGCAAACAAAGGTCCTGAAAGCTTTACTCCATCCATGTCATTATGGTCAACTCTACTTTGAGGTAGCAGCTCTTCCCCAGTCATATTCTGAGTGCCTTCCAACCTGAGGGATTCATCTTCCTGCACTCTTTCAGACAATGTTCCACTGCTATTCAAAAAGTCTTCAGTAGGCCTCCACATCCTTCTTCCTCGTCAATCAAGTCTGAAAGCTCTGCTGAAACGTGCCCAGCATGGGGGACCCTGCTGCTATTTGTAATACCAGTGGCATAGCTTCCACATCAGAGCTATATGCAAGGCCCCACAGTATGACAAATTGACACCCTAGACCAATGAGACACTCCCTCTTGAGTAGGGAGCAAGGGAACTAAAAATAGTTCATGTTCCCCTATCACCCAAGAAGTCATTTGAGTTTTAGATCCTTTATGTTGATGCAGTTGCCACCTCCTGTCTTCCTTGCTGTCTTGGTCTACCCATTCCTAAGCCCGAATCTCTGGGTTTATTAGTTATCTACTTCTGCATTAAAAAACTACTCAAAAGGTTAGTGACAAAAAAACAACACACATTTCTTATCCCACAGGAAGCCAGGCTCAGAAATTCAGGGACTGCTCAGCCAAGTCCTCTGCTCCTTCATCTCTCCTAAGCAGTAATCAGGATGTCTGTGCAGGTTTCTCATGAGGTTCCAAAAGATGGCAGCTAGCCAGACCCACAGTCATCTCAAGGTTTCACTGGGGAAGGATCTGCTTCCAAGTTCACTAAGTGGTTGTTAGCAAAGGATGCAGTTACTCCCAGTCTCTTAGACTAGGAGCTTCAGTTCTTGCTGGCTACTGGCTGGAGGCTGCCCTCATTTCCTTGCAAGATAACCTTTTCATTAATGCATGTATACAGGGCAGGCCAGGGAAAGAGGGCCAACAAGACAGATATCACAACCTTCTGTGAGCAGTCAGGAAACAACAACCCATAACTTTTCCCACCACCTATTTCTCAGAAGCAACTAATTAGATCCATTGCCCATTCACAAAGAGGGAGTTCCACAGAGGGATGAGCCCCGGGAGGCAGGGGTCATTGGGAGCCACGTCAGAAGCTGCCTGTCACGCTGGGCTTCAGAAAGGTACATGCACACTACGACAGGCACAGCCATCCGTCCAACAGAGGTGGTGCTCCTCCATCCCAAGTCCAGGCTTCTTGCTGGAAACCAACCACCCAGCCCAAGGCCACATTTCTCAGAGCCCCCGGCCTCTTACATGGGACTGTGTCAGTAGATCATGCCAATGGAATGTGAGAAGTGACGTGTTCCAATGGGGCCAGAGGATGCCAGTGTGCTTTCTCTACTTGTTATTCCCTTTTCATACCATCTCATTAGGGATTACACTTCCATGTGGGAGGCCATGTGGTGAAGATGACAAAGCCGTAAGGTGGAGAACCACCCAATGATCAGAACAAGCATTTGGAGTTTACTGGAGTGAGAAATAACAGTTAATTATGTTTGAGTCTTTAGGTATTTTGGAGTTTGTTACAAAAGCTAGCATTTCATTAAGTAACACAAATGC
>NW_006921635.1:188624-192973 GCF_000298275.1 Orycteropus afer afer
AAAAAAGGAAATGGTAATTCTCAAAACAAAAAATTAGCTGCCTTTATTTTCTTGATTGCTTTTTTTCCATGTCTCTAATTCTGCAGACATACTAGAACAAGAAAAGGAAAAAATAAGACACATTTTTCATCATGAATCCATTGTTTGTCTTTTTCTTTACTAACCAGAAGGTACTTCAGAAGGGGCTAAAAATGACTCTAAATTGAATTAACTGGTATTCAAACATTTGAATTTTATCAGATATTATCTACGTAACATGAAATCATTCAAACAAACATGTCAAAATTCAGTGAATTTTTATGTGAATCAATGACCATAGATTAAACACTTTAAAAGCAACTACTTTAATTCCTTCCCAAAGCAGCACTAAAAGAACCCTGAATCAATTTTCAAAGGTATCAACCCACCATGACAAAGAATATAGAAGGCCATATATGGGATTTTAGATACTGAACTAACTGGTTGACCAAAGAGCTGAGTCATGATAGGCCGTATTGAGAAGGGCTCACCACATCTGAGCATCCTTCCTAAGAGTGTGCCTCTCTTCAATCAAACCATGAGAAATCATTAGACAAACCCAAATTGAAGGACCATCTACAAAATGACTGGCCCATACTCATCACAAGTGTCCAGGTGATCAAAGACCAGAAAAGATAACAGCAACCAATAAAATGTGGACTGGACCCTGGAACATCAAAAACTGGAAAAAACTGATGAAATCCAAATACATTTGTTCAGTTAGTATTAACACACCAAAGTTAATGTCTTAGTTTTCTTAATTGCTCTGAGGTCATGTAAGATATTAAGGAAGCTGAGCATAGGGTGGATGGGAAGACTCTATACTATTTTTGCAACTATTCTATTAAGTCTATAAATCATCTCAACTTTTCTTAAAAAAATACAAAGAACAGTACTGGTATTTTTACACCTTTTCTTCAAAATACACATATTCTTTCTATGAAATATAAAGCTTCCTCCTAACATGCTGAAACATTCATCTTCCTCCTAGCTCTCTGCTAGAAGCTCAGTTAACCTGTACCCAGGCATCTCCCACCTACTATTAAAGAGAACTGGTTGCTGTGGAGTTGCCTCTAGCTCGTGGTGACCACAGTAGAACTCTGGGCCATAGTATTTTCAGTGGCTGATTTTCTCAAAGCGGATCACCAGCCCCTTCTTCTGAGCCACCTCTGGGTGGACTTAGCTACCAGTCTTCTGATTAGCAGCCTAGTGCTTAACTGTTTGCAGCACCTAAGAATTCCATGTTATTGCTTGCTAAAGGGGCAAGGAGGCCACATCTCCTGACCTCCTCCAACCCCACAAGAGGAAGACAGAGTCACTATCATGACCCAAGGCCTATTCCTGCAAGGCCAGACGTGCTGCCTCCCTCCAGCCCTTTCACCAACTGTTCCTCCCAAAGCACCCACCACCTCTCTCCTGGGTTCAATAATTCGCTGCAGTGGCCACACACAACTCACAGATTATGGGGTTTATTAGGGAAGCACCAGGCTACAATTCAAGTTCAGGAAAAACGCTCAGTCTCTCTCCCAGCCCACCGTCTGTCAGCCAACAGTCTCTCAAATCTCTCTCTCCCAGCAGTGCGTGTCCCTCAGTGTCTCACTCAGCAATGCATGTCTCTTGCATCTCTTTCCCAGCAGCGTGTTTCTCTCAGGACCCCGTGTCTGTTTCAGAAGCACGTCTTCCTCAGTCAGCAGTCAGAGAGAGTTCTGCCTCTAACAGGCCTCCTGTTGAGCCCGACAAGAGTGGCCAAACCAACCAATCATAACATCAGAATTCTAAGCACCTGGGAGAGAGCAGAAACCTCCCAGAACATTGTTTTGGGCTACTCCCAACAGAAATACCCCCCAGGTGGACAACTTTAGCAATCAGGAGCTCCTCAGTTGCTCATGGCAAATGCCACCTCAGAGTTTACAAAGACTTATGGGTAGAAAAGCCACACTAAGTAATTTACTACGCCACATTGCTGTTGTGTGCCACTGAGTCAATTCTCACTCACAGCAGCCCTAATAACCATACCTAATATCCTATACTCAAGTTCCACAGCCACGTGTTACATGACTGAGAAGCCACTGCCACAAGACCCTGGAACTGCCACTCCACCAAGCCCCCATCTCTGAATGCCACCTGCCTGGTTCCTTACAGGGCTGGTGTCCAGGTCAGGGTCTCCGGGAGTTTGGGAAATGAAGTCCTTCGGCTTCCGTGTTGCAAAGGTGGATTCAAGATATACAAGATTACCAAAATGACAAGTGGGTAACAGAGACCGCCAGGTGCACAACAAATCCTACTTCCCTTCCTCCTGGGCACACAGCTACCGCATATCCCACCTCACTGCAATGCAGTGCGTGGGGTCTCATGACTTTGGTTTGAACAAAAGCTTGAGCCATGCAAGTCCAGCTCACACCCACTGCCAGTGCCCTTCTCCCACCGCTAGCCAGATGCCCTTCTCCCGCCGCTAGCCAGATGACTGAGGTCTCCGAGCCACAGGAGAGGGCAGAGCCACAAAACAGAAGGAGCCCAGGTCCCTACCCCACACCCACAGTGGACTGCATTTCACTGAAGTGAGAAGTCAACTTCACAAGAAAAAACTTCTCTTGGTCTAAGCAACTAGGACTTTCAAGTTACCCACTGCTGCAGCGAGCACTACTGTAATTATTACAGAGCAACCCTGAATAATAAATTGATAACTGTGCTGAAGAAGAAAGCTTCCAATATGGAATTGTCTACCTCCAAAACAAAATACAACAAAAATACTCCATACAGCATTGAAAATATAATTAATTCCATTATCTTCAACCTCTAACCATCAAGGGTCTTAATGTCCCTGGTGTTCAGTCCTAATCACAATACAGTCATGTGCTACACAATGTGCATCCGGCAACGTTCAACCACATGCACGTCTGTTGCACCGTAAGGTTACAGTAAAGTTCAGAATACACTTCCAACATCTGTCACAGCAGCACTAGGTGACTAAGACAGTGTCCAAACTGCGTCACGTCCTGTCTACAGAACGTATTGTAGATGCTAAGTGACGAGTGGCTGTACTCTCTGTAACTAATTTTTCAAATGCTAATACTAATACAGTAGGAATCATCAGACAGTAGAACATAACAGAACACAATATTAACTGCAGGCACTAACCAAAATTCTTATAAAAGCCTAGCCAATCCTCTATCAATAAAATACATCAAATTCGTTTTATTACCTGCCTATTAGCTATCAAAATATTTGCATAATTACTGAACCTTTTCTTGTTAAAGAAAACCTTTTCTTTCTTCTTTATGGGCCATTTGCTTTATTGTATGGTAAGCCAACAAGAGAAAAATTGATCTGACATTTATTCTAATATGTGATTTTGCATAAATATGCATGAGTCTCAAATATATTTTTTTTTCCTATAACCACTAGCCAGTGTCCTCTGCTACAGACTCCAGGAAAGGTTATTAAAATAGCTTTATAACTGCCCTACTCTATGGGTGAAATTTGTAATTCAGTTGCCCTCATTATAATCCAGGTATTAATCTCCTACCACATTTCAGCAACCAAAATAAATATACTGTAAAGATGAAAAACTGGCCAAAATCATCCATGCAATTAATATTAACATTTACAGGAAAGGGGATTCTGCAGACTAGAAACCTACTACATGTAGTTTTCTTTAACACTCTGCTCTCTGCAGCTTTGTGTTGGAGGAGGTGGCATTTTAAGCTCACTGCATATGATATCCAGTCTGAATACAGCCTAGTGGTTATGAACTCCGGTTATACGTTTACATGGCTTGAGTATAAATTCAGGCTCCCCTTTTATGTCCTCTGTATCCTCAGAGAATTTTATGCAGTGGAGTTGCAACAGCAGTAAGGAGAAGCAAAGACGAGGAGGGCCAAGCGAAGTAAAACTCTAAGCAGAGTAAATTAAATTCACAGAGAAATCAAATGAACCCTGATCAAACCTTGCCTGAACACCATCCAGAACCAAACCAAAAACCAAACCAGATTCTGACTCATGTCGACCCCAGGTGCACAGAGCAGAGCTGCTCCACAGGCTTCCACGGATGGTGAGCTTTCAGAAGCAGGCCCTTGGCCTTTCTTCCAAGGCATCTCCGACCAAGGTTTGGTTGGTCGTTGAGTGCTTAACCATCTGTGCTCCCCGGGGCCTCCGAAAGGCCAGCCTACTACTGCTCTTTTTCGTTTATGCAAACCAACAAACTCCCTGTGCTGTTTACGTCAGGCTGAGAAAGGATTTATGTTATGTGCAACCACAAGGATCCTAAGCCACACGGATCCACACTGAACAGTCCTTGGCCTTTCTGATACATTCCCTGGGTGAATGGCCTC
>NW_006921635.1:213724-219097 GCF_000298275.1 Orycteropus afer afer
GAAGTAAACAGTGAGCTAAGGCTGCAGAAGTGACCCACTCCCTCTTTTTCTAGAATTCAGCCACTGCACATGCTCCCATCTTAAGCTGGGAGTCACTAGTCAGCCCCAGTAACTCAACCTATGCAGTTAGGATTCTGAGTCCAAATACCTCCTCCATCTCATGCCCTTCCCTTTGTTTCCCTTACAACACACGTGCGAGATTAGTTTCTACCTCTTGTTGACAGAACTCTCACAGCACTTCCAGAAGGTGCTCCTGGCCCACCATGGCCTCTCCCCAGTCAGCCCTCACACAAACACTGCAGGTTCTAGGTAAGGTCTACAGTGAGTCCGTAAATAACAGCAGCTGATCTTTCTGGACCGTTTTCATGCAGGATGTATCCTCCACACTGTGTTTTCCCTCCAAGCTGTGAGTCATGATCTTGGAGTAACAGTGTCTCAGAAGCCCAAACTCATTAGGTTCACACCTCCGTTTGCAGCAGGAACTGCTGGCAGCTGACACCTGGCAGCAGGATCAGGAAGCGCACACTGGAACCGTCACAGGCCACACGGAGGCCACACCCACGAGGGGCGCTCCCCCTCCTCCTCTGTGAGCCCCTGGCAAGAGCCTGGCGCTTGTGGCTGCTCTTCGTCTTAAAAGAAATTGGGAGGCCATCGCCTCCAGCTACAATCTAATCCAGAACTGAAACCCAGACTGACAGTGCACTTGCTCCTGAAAATTAACCGTCAAAGTGCACGACCCAGGCTCTCTCCACACGGCTGGAGTTCTGAGGTCACCATGCTGACTGGCAGGGCAAGAGGCATGCAACACAAAAGAGAACAATTCCATCAGAATGGTGCACCTTCCGTTCTCACGCACTGACCCACCACCACTGAAAGGCTGCGCACGACTAGCCTGGCAACATCCTGGTGAGGTGTCCCTGAGGAAGGCGTCCAGGAAATTGCGCTGCCTGGCATAAGAGGAGACAGCTGCCAAAGCCGTAGGCTGGAGCCCAGTGTTGCTATTTACCACTTACTCTGAGGTGCCTTAGGGAGCTCTGGTAGCATAGTGCCTAAGGCACTTGACTGCTAACCAGAAGCCTGGCGGTTCAAACCCACCAGCCACTCCTGGGAAGGAAGAAGGGGCAATCTACTTCCCTAGTGATACTGCCTTGGCAACCCAAGGAGGGGTCGCTAAGAGTCAGTGGACTCAATGGCACATAACAACAACTGAGATGCCTTTGGAATGTCACCTAGCCGGCTCACAGCAGGAAGCCTGAGGCTCCCCTCCTCCCTCTTCCTCCCACAGCTGGCTCTGGAAAGGATATTCACCCAGGCTAGCCCCGCAAATAGCCAGACATTAACAAGACTTTGACTCAAACTTTATGATTAAGGACACAATGCTCATGGGGTCTTGGAATTCTCTGGTATCTGTTAAAGCGTGATTTTGCAAATTCCAAGCAATCAGAATTTTTTTCTTGTAAGTTCTTGGATTTTCTGTACTTGAACTCTATGAAGGATTTCTTTCTCAGGAGTACTTCTGTGACTCCTCACCAAGCGCTACCCAATCTAAGTTGTTCCATTCTTTCAATAAAACTCTTCGCTTTAATTGTAACAGAGACCCCAATTTCCTCCTTGACACTGATTAAGGAAGAAATCGGTGCCAATGGACTCATCTCTCAGGAAGAGGTAACAGATCATAAACTGAATTAACAGTAAATAAGAAAGACAGGCACTTCCATTTTCTTACTTCTCATTATTCTGCTCACTCCGAGCCCTGACTCAACTCTAACTCCAAGTCAGACAGTATTTTGCATTGGAACAGTACAAAGCAGCTTCACAACCTCTGAGCATTTCAGCCCCAAAGGAAGGAAAGACTGGCTTTCACAGTGAGGTGCGACAAAAACAACAACAAGGAGAGTAAACAAGGCCCACATCTGTCTTACTTGCTATTATAGCTCTAGTGCTGTAAAGTGCCTGACATGCAATAGTTAATTATTAAATACTTAACAAATGAATGGAAAACAGAAGAAAGAAAGGAAAAGTCATTAAAAATTTATTTTGTCTTCCCTCCTCCCTTGGTACGTACACATCCTACATAATGTTCTTGTAATTGTGAATGTTTTATTTATTTTTATCAGTGCCACCTTCAAGAAGACTGCAACCTTCAGAAACCAGCCTGACTCAAGTATCTTGGAGCTAAATGTTGACTATGATCTAGAAAAAGGGTTAGGATTTTTACATACCAAAGGCAGAAAGGACATAAAATTGTAAGTACCGGATGAAGAAAAGGTAAAAGCTGGCGATAACTGATAACTACGTCCTAACAGATCTGTTAGGAATGTGTTCAGCTGCAAGTAACGGAACTCAGATAAGGATTCCTCAAACTGTCAGGTTACTTCTCACTTCCTTAGCCAACAGCCTCGCAGGGCGTGCAGCACTGAGTCAACAATTCAGTAATGACACCAGAACCCCAGACTTTCCTGTTACTTCTGATCCTCCAACCTCAGCATATTGGCTTTTGCATGGAGGTTTGTACCTTAAGGCAAGATGGCTGCCACATAGCCAGGTATCACACTCACATAGCACAGCCCCCAAAAGACGATGAGAGGACAGGGACAAAGAGGGACCTTCTTGCATTGTTTCTACTTTTATCAGGGCAGAAAATGTTTCCCGGACTTCTAGTTATGGCTCATCCCAACATCAAGGACTGCTCAGGGGAATGAAAATATCATGAGTGGACCAAGCATGCTCCATGCTCTGGACTAGTGGAAGGGAAAAATGCTACCACTCACTGTCTGAACAAAACCAACCTGGAGATGGTTGTTGGGAGGGAATCCAATAACATCAGCCACAAAGTGTGGGGCACATACTACTGGTGGCAGAGGAGATGATTTTACGTGACAAGCCAGATGGTTTTCAATATTATTTAATTGGAGCTTAAATAACATTAAATAGCACAGTGAAGAAGCAGTTCCCTTTACAGTTCTCTCGGGGACATTCTAATTACTTAGCAGAGAAAGTCTCAGTTTGCTTCTAGTGTCTTTAACTCCTCTCTAACGCATACTAATCTCTCTTTTTAACAGGAAGCAGACATCAGGTTGATACCTGCACATGATGTTTTGCTCTCATTACACTTACTTTCATAATTATCTTCTATTGATGGGAAATGATTACAGTTTCCATTTCTATTGTTGACGTCATTCCAAATTTGGATATTTATTTATGCAAATTATGTTTAAATAAAACTAGTAACAATACAAATTATATCACAAATATAAATTATAAAGGTATTTCACAAAAGACTGAAAATTGGGAAACTCTGTGGAGAATGTTGTTGTTGTTATGTGACATCAAGTCGGACCCGACTCATAGGTTTCCGAGGCGGGATCACTATGGAAGTAGATTGCCCAACCTTCCTTCTGAGGAGTGGCTGGTGGGTTTGAACCGCCAGCCTTCTGATTAGCAGTCAAGTGCCTTAGGCACTACGCTACCAGAGCTTCTCTGTGGAGAATAGTGGGAGAGAATCTGGGTATCTATACAAGTCTTCAGACAATGAAAGAGCTATTAGGGAAAACTGAAAACTTCATCTGCATTAATTTAAGGCAAAATCAACAAAAACCTAAGCTCTGTGCCTGGTCCTTCCTGCCTTGGAGGCCTTCCTGCCACTCCCAATAAATCCTGAAAAACATCCACAGTAGTTGTGGATTTAAGTATGACAATATTGACTTGGTTCATCACTCACTGAATGCCACACTGGCTTTCTCATCAAGGATACCACAATCACACTGTTTCTGAAACAGGCTAAAGTAGTAAGCCAAGAACTGATCCATTTATGGCAGTGATGTGTGATTTATCTTTAAATGTTGTTTTCAAAGTAAGGCATTAAGTTGAGTGAAAGAAAACTGCTAATTTATGCAAGATACAAGGTGGCAGTGGTGGTGAGTGGATATAAAAATGTCACCACTATGACACCTGAATGACTGGCATCTGGGTAAGACTGAGCTCTCAGGCATGTTAGGGCAACCTGTACAGGGGTGAAGGTACCACCAGAGCAGAATTCCAGGGGCAAGGAGAGATGTGTGAGTAGCACTTGGTATTTGTCTTGCCCACTTTCCTGTCTCCACAGAGAAACCCACCATATCCATCCCAGAAGAAGAACTTCCTTGGTTCTCAGCACCTCCTACGTATCTCATGTGGAGCTGCGAGTAAAAGAACTTGCAAAGTGCAAAACAAGAGTGCTCATTTTCTGTAGCCAGGCCAGGTTACAGGATAAGTCTTCATCTCTAAATTCAGGCAACTTCCTGTGATGATTTCCCCAACTGTGGGCTGGAGGCTTTACGTAAGAGTAAGAATGGGCTCTTCTGGAAGAGCTGCCCCAGGAAATGAGTGTGTGGGGAGTAGTACCACCAGCCAGGGAAATCCAGTTCCAATTTCCTTTCTTGTGAACATTATCTGTTTTTCAAAGAAACTTTGGTTGAGTGCTCAGATTAGAAATACATCAAAACTCTCCAATGCCACTTTAGGGAATAATGAGTCTACACTAATTTTTAAAAGTTTAAATTATTAGAAATTTGACAATAAATTGAGTGCTATTACCATCAAACTCCTAATCAAAGGTGTCATTTCAATAAGGGTGACAAACATCAATGTCAATCTTTTCAAATAAACAGACAATAATAAAGTGTACTTCATGAGACCAGTATATAAGGAAGGTTGGACAATCCACTTCCGTAGTGATATAGCCTTGGAAACCAAAGGAGGGATTGCTATGAGTCAGGTCTGACTTGATGGCACATAACAACAACAGTATAAATGTGGACCTGAGATTTTCTGCTTTTTCTTTCTTTCCTTAAAAGTTTTCTGACACAGTATCAGTGAAGGCAAACACGGGTATACAGGTGGATAGATGGGTGGACAGGCTTAACTATTAGGTATATCTATGCAGCAGGGAGTGTACCCAAGACTATGTATAGTGTTGGCAGACAATGGTCCTGTAAGTGTATTTGTATGATCTGAATTCCCAGGTGTATAGTAGAGCTGACAAAGGACAAGGTTATAGTCACTTCTTGATCACAGGCAGCTACCAAGAGGGACCGAGTAGTTGAACTGGTGGGCTTGGGGACCACAGTCGCAGGAGACAATCAAGTTCAACTGGCATAACATACTACCCAAAACATTGTTCCACCTCCTACTTTGGCGAGTAGAAACTGGGATCTTAAAAGCTTGCAAGCAGCCATCTAGATGCAACGATGGATCTCTCTTCTTCCAGAGCAAAGAAGGATGAAGAAAACCAAAGATTCATGGAAACAATTAGTCCTCATGACTGGTACACCATGCGACCCACAGCCTATACAACTATGAGACCAGAAGAACTAGATGGTGCCTGGCTACCAC
>NW_006921635.1:219572-257458 GCF_000298275.1 Orycteropus afer afer
CCTTCCAAGCCCGCCTGCACCAGTGACACCGGGCACTCAGGGGTGTGTGGCCTCGTGAGGGCTGTGGCATTCCACACTTGGCAGAAAATTAGAGACCGTTTGATCTGTTGTGCTTTAACAGCCACAAGCCTGCAGGGCGGCCATCACTGAGTCCCAAGGCTGAGACCTCTGCCCGTGGCCCGGGCCCCAGCAAGCGCCAAGCAGTTCACCTGTGATCTCATTCCCTGATGGGCGACTGCCGCACCGCCTCAGCCGCCGCCATCTTTCCCCCTGAGGAAAGTGTGGCGCCGAATCCCACCGCACGGGAGGCGGGCCTGGGCTGCGGCCTTTCCCCGCGCCAGGCCCTCGGGAGGAACCGCAGCCAAGGGTCGCCGACTAGGGCCCAGCCACTCCGTGGTGGGTGAGGAAAGTGACTCCCTCCCCAGCCCTCGTCTCTTCACGGATAAGCCAGAGGAGTAATAACCCACCTCACAGGCTGCAGGAGAGAGAACGTCACCCTCACGCGGCAGGCTTTCAGGGCGATGCCGGGAGCGCTCTGGGCGCAGGAAGTCGCCCGCCAGCGGCGGCCGTGGCCACGCACCACCAGCTTCACGACGCCTCCCGCCGCTGAGCAGCGGGGGCGTGAGCGTGGGGCGGGACCGGAAATGCCCCCCCAGCCCGGCTAGCCCGGATGTCAAGGGGGTTTGCTTGGCCCTCAAGTTACCTCCGGGTGCTGCTGAGGGGAGTGGGACTCCCAGCCCCCGGGTGTGAGACTTATCGCGACCCCATGTGACAGAGTAGAACTGCCGCTCAGGGCTTTCTAGGCCGTAATCTTTCCGGGAGCACACTGTCAGGTGTTTCTCCTTCCGAGCGGCTGGTGGATTTTTAACCTCAGCCATTAAGAGCAGCCCAGCACTCACCATTGCACCATCAGGGCGCCTCCTGGAATGGAAGTGAAACATTGACCCGGAAACCCTTCATTTCCCAGGCTTCCTTCAGAAGCACGTGAGCTCTCACACTGAAGAAAAACCCGGGAACTCAAGAAACCGCGAAAACCCTCCCCCGGCCCTCAACCAACCAAAAAAAACAAGAACGCCCCGGAAGGAAAACCCCGGAAAGCAACGGCCGGGGAAAAACCTCCCCCTGAACGGAAAAAAACGGAAAGGGAACCCCCAACCCGGAAAAAACCCTGTGAAGGCATTCCCTACGGAAAGACTTTCCAGAGCACAAGTGCAACGTACTGGCCAGAAACGCTGAGGAGAAATAGCATAAGCAAGCCTTAACACCCCGTTGCTCATCTTAGAACTCAGGCTGGAGAGAAAGAAACCCTACTTGAGCCAATGTGGGGAAAACTTCAGGAACAGTTCATCTCTATGTTACGCTGGCAGAAACCTTATAAAGGCTGTGATGTGTGCTTGCCATTATCACCGAGTGTTGTGCACTGAAAGTGCAGCGCCAGATTAACAGGATTGGAGTTTTATGTTACTCTACACACCCCTGAATTCCATCGCAGTTCAGAGATGCAGTATTTTCAGTGCGTGTCTGATTCTCCTCAGGACTTGTAATTAGACTCGAATTATTTACAAATGTTTTAACCTGTGGCCCCTAAAACATCTTTTAGTTACTGATTTCTAAGTTCAGAGTCTGGCCGATTTCTCAGTATCTCCCATGAAAGGTGCAGTCACCCTACACCACCCTCTGAGGGGAGCTCACATGGAAAATACACACGTGAATCTTCCTTTCATCAGCCTGGTAGATGGCGCTGACAAAGCTTCACGTTCCCTTGGCCAAATGTCAACACAAGTCATTGTTTTCCAATTCAGACGTATCCATCCTTCTCAAACCCAGGCCAACATGAAGGCCTCCAGGCATTTCCTGAGTTAGAAGCCCCTCCCCCAGCTGAGTCCCCTGTTGCACCCATGGGGGCTGATGTGCTCATAAAAATGCCTCCATCTGGGTTTTACTGTCTGATCAAAGTAGAGATCTCATTACACAATGGCTCCAACCACATCAGGAAAGGATATCATTTAGGGAGATATTTAGGTGCCCACAGTGTTTACAGCAATGAATGGTGCTAAAACCCGTGGGAAATGATGCATGGCGACCCCAGGCCGTCTCTCATTGGAGATGTATGTGCTTCCGCCAATAACCAGGAGTTACAATAAAAATTGACTCTTCTTGTACTTGGCGACGGATGGGCCCATGGCCACCAGCCACTCTGCAGGAGGGAGCCTCATGCTTATCTTGGAGCAGCTCCACAATAAAATAAATAGCATGTGCACATTAGTCAAATGACATTTTAATTCATTCAGAACTTGTTCCCAGACCTTCCAGACAGTTCATGATAATGAACTCTGGGCTCTTCCCCTCCAGCGTGTGATGTCATGGCCAAGGAATTGCATCCAAAACGTGCCGGGTGCAGAGTCCTCAGAGCTGGACTGTGGTCTGATCCTGCGGTTTGAAGTCCTGCCTGTGGAAATACCTCAGACCTCATCCCAGTGCCTCTTCTCCCTCCCTCCCTGTTGAGGGTGAAGCTGATGGTATCTGCATAAGCTTCTGGAACTGCATGTAAGAGTCTCAACAGACTGGCTTTGGGGTTTTCTTAATTTGCATACTTGACAGCAACCCCAGTCTACTCCAGCCAGCACATTTCGTGAATGGCACAGCCACAGCTGCTGCCTTGTGTGGTGCCCTTAATTCTGCACGGGGCAACCTTGTTCTCCTGCACCAAGGGCAGTGAAGGTCATCACCCGTTAGCGAACAGTGATCTTGCCATCAAGGTGGAGTCGTGGCCCCAAACCTTCCATCGGTTGATAGTGCTACTGTGCCGGTTCTACCTGTTTGAAGTCCCCACCAGAAAGGTGATGACACCTGCCCTATGTTCAAGAGTCTTAAAGAGAGCAAATGAAGAGATGTGGGTGAAACGTTGAACAATGATAAGCACCTCTCACTTCAAGTCAATGTCCCAACCTCCATCAGGACCTCCTCGCAGAGGTCATGAGCCAAGGACAGGATAGAAGCTTATCACTGTCCCAGACAGGGAGTTGGAGAACAGGTCCACCTCTCTGACCACTAACGGGGAGACATCAGCCCTTCCAGCAAGGTCACCAGGGTGAACTGAGACACTGAGTGTGACAACCACAGCACAGAAAATGGCCAATATAAGCAGAGTCTCTCCCTCTGGAGCTCAGGACACAGCCTTGAGGATGGATCTAGGTCGATCACAGTGGTGGTTGGTGAAACGCCCTCCAGAAACTTTCCTGAATTCTCAGTGGATCCTACATTCTCCTTGGGTTTCAACAAGTGGGGATCTAAGAGGAAAAGGCACATAAAGGGAGAGAAGGAGGAACCGGGGAACGGACAGGGTTCCCACAACCTATGAGGGCAACTGCAGTTGCTTGCTCATTCTTAGCTAGAACATATATCATTCCCCAGTTCCTGCGACATTCCTCTCTACTTGGGCATCTACTTTAATCCATGATTTATGAATGGAATTAATAGGACCCAACCATGCCCGCCTGTGACCACAGTGCTGCATTCAACAACAGATGTTTCCCACAGTGATTATGTTAAAATAATAACAACAAGGCAGGAAAATGCCCAGTCATCAGTACCGGGTTGTGAGTGCTAACGAGATGGATGGCCTCACTAATCAAAGTGCCCGCGAAGGAAGCTGGCAGAAAGTCCCTTACTTCTGCACATCTTTCAATCAGTCAGTCCAACTTTCTGTGCCTCCCTTTCCTCTCACTGGAAAACAGGAACAATGATCTAGTGTGGTGTTTCAGCTGACCCTACAAGGTACGGGCATCCTGGGAAACTGGCCCGGGAGATGGAAGAACCATTTCTCAGGACAGCAGTCCTTCTGTAAGGGATCGCTAGCATTTGGCCTCTAGCCTGGGGAATCTATGCCCTGACAACCTCAGTTGGTCCCCATTATTTAGGCAGTTAACCCTCAGTCTGATTCCTTATGTTCCTCCGCATTCCTCCTCCAGAATCCATACCACCCAGTGGTCACTCCTGACTCGGACATCCTGAGTTCAAGTCCTCACTCCGGGTCTCGGTGTGCTAGTGCTGCTGGAAAACAATACCACAGGTGGGGGGCTTTAAGAACAGAAATTTATTTTCTCACAGTTCAGGAGGCTGGAAATCTAGATTTAAGGCACGGCTTTAGGGGGAGGTCCTTCCTTGTCAGTAGTCTCCGCGGTCCCTGGAATTCTTGGATGCTCTTTGGCGTTCCTTTGTGCCTGTCCCACCCCCACCCCGTGTGTATCTCTGTCCAGCCCTCTTCCTAACTCAGAAGTGATTAGGTTTAGGAAACACGCCCCCACCCCACCCCCACCCCCTGCATGACTCATTAACATACCAAAAAGACTCTGTTCCCAAACAGGGTCAGACTTACAGATGGGGGGGTGAGGATTTCAACACAAATTTAGGAGGAAAACCCTTCAACCCCGAAACACTTCCTCAGTGCTTGCTACTGGCACTGCACCTGACTGCCCTGGCCCGAGAAAGGGAGTCGACCACAGTGGCTCCTTCATAGGTCTGCTGGCAGAGCCGTCGACTGCTCACACGGCTCCCCGAGGCAGCCACTGTCATTACAAATGTCGTGAAGCTTCCAGTGCTCAATGTCCTCCATCCCCAAACACAAGGGATCCCGCGGGCACTGCTATGCATAAGGATGGGAGCAGAACCTGTGGGAGGAAGGCCCAGTGGTCTGTCAGGGAGTGAGACTGCTGGGGCCTGGGAGCTAGGGGCAGGGACCAGAGGGTTTTTCCTTATGCAATGGTGGGAAAGGTCCCATGTCTACAAATCTGGGCGGCACCTTTCACCTTGTGAGGAGGGAAGGCTGCCAATAGTCCAGTGATTTTTGCCGAAACATCCCCAGATGTTGTGGAGGCAGGAATCTGAATTTGAATCCAAGCTCTTCTCTACAAGGTGCACCCTCAGACAAGAAAAGGCCACTCTCTGAATCCTAGCTCCCTGCCCACTTAAAAAGGGGCTCGTGAATGGGCCTGGGTCACGGAGAAGGGGCGAGGATTCCATACATTCCTACACCTGCAGGTAACACAGAGTGTCCACACCTACCCACACACACACACACACACACACCGCACCCACCCCACCACCACACCCCCATACACAGAACCCACACACGACTCTGTGAGTGAATTCCAATCATGAAACGTGTGCATTCCATTAAACCAAGTACTGACTTTGCCCAGCTCGTCAGTCAGAAACGTATTCCATCCCTCGTTCACGAGGAGATTAGGTTGTTGATCCAAGTATCTGGGCCTTAGAATTGGACTCTAACCCCGAACGAAGGAGAACCATTTTCAGCTTCTCCAACCCCCACCTGGCAGTGGAAGGCCACCTGCTTCAGCTGAAGCTTTCTGAGAGTTGCCCTTGAGGGTGATACAAGCAGGAGCTCCTGGTAGCAAAGGACTGTGATTTTCTCCCAGCCCTAAATGACTCCAGCCCAACATCACAGTCTGTGTTTACCCAACAGAGCGAAACAATGTGCCGATTCCTGATGCAGCCAAAAGCTTAATTGTCATTTAAACAGGGCATGATACTTAAAATATTAAATTCATTATCTCCTAGCATCTTATAATTATGAGTCTAAAGGAGTGCTCAGAATACATTTGCATGTGTGAGGAGTTTGTCTATTGTTTGTGTGTGGCTGTGGCACAAATGGCTGCTGATTTCATTGCTGAACTTAAGCATCCCCATAGCTGCCAGGCAGGGGATGAGACAATGTGTTTCTGCTTCAAAGCCGGCTTGGAATCAAAGGGCAGGTGGGAAGGGTGGGAAGGTCCCAGCCCTCACCTGGGATGCATTCTGAATCTCGGGGTGGTTTAAAGATGGTCACCTTTCTGCAGCCAAGTCAGTCAATACCTTGCAAGTCACCTCAGATTCCCCAAAATTCAACACCAATCACAGGAGGAAAGCTGGAGGTTATTATCCGACCATAAAATTCCCAGCTGGAATTGCTGCTGATTCCTGCAGGACGCTGGTCTCCATGTGTTCTGGACTGTGCCCTTTAGTCTATGTGTGTGCATCCAGAAAGTGGTGCCAACTGGGGTAACCAACGGACTTGCTCACCAATCGTCTCCAGGTTTCTCCCTGACCAGAAACATGATAGGCTTGTAACTCTCTGCCTGGTCAGTGCGGGTGGGACATGTGGTTAGTCTAGGCCATTGAGTTGTGAGCAGAAGTGTCATGTGCTGTGAAGGAAGGGAAGTACATGTGGGCAGGCAAAACTCACAACCAGGCATGTCAGCCCACCCCTCCCAGCATGGTCCAAGCCACCACGGCTTCCAAACTCCTAATGATCTAGGGCTTCCATTACAAGGCCCACAAATGTGGGGAGAGGGGGTACCGCAGGGTTGGGGTTATGAGCACAGCAGTGTTTCCTCTCCCAGTTCTGGAGTCTGGCTGTCAGCAGGGTCACACCCCCTCTGAGGCTGTAGGGAAGCACACTGCCTTGCCTCATCCTAGTTTCGGGAGCCCAGCAATCCTTGGTGGTTCCCCACTCGCAGCTGAAACAGGCCCATCTCTGCCTCCATCATCACGTGTGACTCTCCCTGTCTCTTCTTCTTCTAAGAATGCCACTCGTTCGATTAGACCGCACACTACTCCATGTTGTTGTTGTTGTTGTTATGTGCCGTCAAGTCAAACCCGACTCATAGCGACCCCTCCTTGGGTTTCCGAGGCAGTATCACTACAGAAGTAGGATTGCCCAACCTTCCTTCCGAGGAGTGGCTGGTGGGTTTGAACAGGGTTTGAGCAGGCAAGTGTCTTAGCCACTATGCTACCAGAGCTCCCCACTACTCCATAGGCCCATGTCAACGAAGTGCCTCTGCAAAGAGCCTATTCCCTCACGGTCACACTCACAGGTGCCGAGGGTTAGAAGTTCAACATCTCTTTTGGGAGGGGCACGATTCAGTCCAGAACACCTGCCCACACTCGTCTCGGCACCCGCTGCCCTCGAATGCATCAGACGTGCCTCCACTGAAGCCCTCTGCAATTGCTCTTCCCTCTCTCTGAAACATTCCAAACAAAGGGAATTGCCGTGACTTACCAACCCACTTTGTTCCCATCCAAGCTCCCAGGCTCTTTGAAGAGCATTTGCTAACTACTCCCTTTCGAACCCCCATCAGCACCCCCAGGCACAGTCGATGCTGCTCCCGTGGGTTCTGGGTGTTGTGCCCCATCCTTGTGGTTTTCACTGCACTGTTTTGCATCACACAGTGATTTTTGGGAATGCATACATCATGTTATAGCAGAAATGAGTGTATCCCAATACATACTAAAATAAATACCTACCTGCTAAAATTGTGCACAGGCATTTCCATCACATAGCAACTAGTCATCCTGGACACCAAAGTAGCACCTGTACCACATCTAGGAAAAATGCAGCCACAGGAGGTGGTGTTAATGCTACGTGCATTTTAAAGTACCAGCCCTCTCTCTTTGACCCAGTCCATGTCCTTGTGAACGCTTGTCTCCTCCTTTTCTTGGGAATACCTTTAACTGAACTCACACTGGTGAGTAGGGGCTGGAGGAAGGGTGCATGGGGAGCACCCAGAGTTATCACTGTCACACCAGCCACAGCAGAGGGCCCTCCTTAGTCGACTTCACTTTCTGGTGCCCTTATTGCCCTCTAGACCTTTAGCTTTGCTGGATCCATGAGTCCGTTAACAAGCTTAATATCCGTGACTCTCTCCTGTCCCCCTGGTCAAGGCCGTGGATGTGTTGGCTCATTATTTGGCATTTCGTATAAATGGAAATACTCCAACAACCTTGAGTTTTCCTTCTTGTTCTATGTTGTTTTTATATTAACGTTCAATAAAGCACATTGGTGGTTTTAAGACCTAAAATATTATAGCCTCAGGTAACATGCAAATTGTAAAGAATAGTTAATGAATCTTTCAACCACATTTGCTATGTCAAATGGTCAAAACAGTAATTTTCATGAACAGAACTGAACAGTGTCTTCGGTTCCATCACTTACTAATAGGTCTATCTGTGTTTGGCGCTTGTCTGAACACATACACTATCCCCAGATGGGAGACTCCGTATCTCTTTGCTCACACCATTATCAAGAGCCCCTCCTTGCATTTCCTGGAAGGTACCAAATTGGGAATTCCACATGGTTCCTGGAACCAGGGCCATCCCAAGGCCTCTGTAAACCCCAACCACTCTTCCATTTGGAAGTTCCACCTCAAGGCACATCAAACATTTATAACACAACCCAAACATTTATATTACAACCATATGTAAATATGGAATATAATTTTTGGTGAAATTATTTTGCTTGTCTGCCTTTAAGTAACTCATTATTACCTACAATTGGCTACAATGTCTTGGTGATCACTGTACACATTGAGAAATTTTTGCAAAGTTAGAAAATTTCACCATTGTTTTCAAAGGTCATGACATTTTTATGGGTGCTAAGTTTAGTAGTGAACGAAGTTGGCATAATGTAAAGCCTTGTAAGCATTTGAATAATTCTGTCATCATGTCGGTGTTGTAGTTCCCTTTTCTCATTTTGAAGTCTAAAGACAGAATGCCCCTCCTGGGTAGGAGGTTAATTACGTTTGCCATAGGACTGGTGAAGTTTTCCACAATTCGACCCACATTTTCTATCAATGAAGGAAGGACAGGAAGTTCAGGGAAGTGAAAAATTAGAACCAAAGATCTCTTTGCTTTAACAACCCTTCCAGGGGCAGCATCTTGAAGCTCAGAGCAGTTATGTTCACGTGCTCCCTAGGGAGCTGTGAGAGTTGGCATTTCCTACTAAGCAGACAGGAATCTCTCCCCAGGGAAGACAGGGCCCCCGTGGTGTGACAGTGATGAGCAGCGATATGTCCCGGCCTTGGCTCTCAGTTTTCATCTCTTCCCATCTTTCCCTCTGTGTCTCTGATCACTGTCCCAATTCACACAGGAAGGGACGTCACTCACCCAGTTAATAGCCACCATTATATGTAAAAATCTAAATATAAATCCTGATTGGATTGGGAGGCTGCTAGGTCATAAATGGTCTTGATATTTTGGGAAATAAAATGAGAAAACTTGGAAATACAAGTCACCCTCTGTGCATTTTATGAAAAATAAAAAAATACAATTTGGAATATGTCAATCACGTCCATTCATTAATCTTGCAGAGTTAAAGCAAGACTATCTGTAGGTATAATTCACAAATTCACCTGAACTATTTTCAAGGCAAGTGTCATTTAAAAAGTTTGAACAAAAAAACTCCATTTTTAACAGCACTGCCCCCTATTGGACTGTGGCAGCAAGGAGGTTTCTCCTTCCAGTTCACCTCAGGCCATGTCTGAGTCCAATTCCCTGCGGACACTCACCTGGTGTTTCTTCATGTAGACTAATCTTGCTCCAAAGTGGCTTGAAATGTCTTGGAGATGCTGCCCTCTTGAGTTCTGTCTCACCTCATCGTTTAAAGGAAGGTCAAGGCAAAAGACACATGTTTACAGTCCAGCTGTCCTCAGTCACTACAGTTAGTGACCTTTGCATGAAAGGGAGGGAGGGAGGGAGTTGTGTGAACATCTGTCATGTCTAGAGTAGTGCTGATCACAGTGCTGGCTGAGAAGATGCCACAGGCTCTGTGACTACACAGTGAGCTGGGCAGCTGGGCCATCGCCCAGGGTTGCCATGGTTGCCTGAGACAGCCAACCTGACACTGTTTGGGGGGGGGGGGGCATTTCCTTTTCCAAAGCTGAATTTTGACACAGGTTTAGTCAGTCATCATAGTCTACTTCAGGCAACATGGCTGTTGGAACAATCGTCTGGAAAGAGCAGAAGAGCAGTAGGGACCCCTTCCCTGGTTATAATTTGCAGGGCAGTGGAGAATCAACATATTAACATATTTCTGTGGTTCTAAGGTTAAATGTAACCCATCCCAGGAATATGAATATGAACTGGGATATATTCAGTGCTTAGATTCACTTTCCCGGGACTCAAATTTCATAATGTGAATTGACTTCCCCCTGGCTGGTAGCACCAAACCTAGGAGTCAAGATTTTTCTCTCATTAAAATACAACTCTGAAAATTTTAAGGAAAAATGGACTCCAGGTTTTCTCCAAAGGTTGTGTTTGCATGCTGTAACTGTAGTGACTCAGGGGCCACTGTCTTCTCTCTGAAAATTGTAGGGAGGGTTAGTGATGAGGTTCACTGGGGGTCAGCATGCTGTTTGGCCAGTATGCTTTCACCAGACACACTCCCAAGGCACCTTGCCTTGGAGTCTTGCCCTCCCATTAAATAAGCCATTCCTTTCTCTTATTCCCAAGGTGTCATCGAAGACCCAGCATCAAAACCTAAAGACATAGCTGACCTCTATAGTGGACCGAAGGATTTCTAATCTCCTCCCTTGAACACCTATTTTAAGAGGAGCTAATTTCCTGGAAACTACCAATTAATTGGTTTACTATAGCAAGGAATCAGCCAACATGTTTTATTTCTTCATTTTCAAAATTGTTGGAAGTGCCTTTACATATATGTTTAATATACTGTGGAACATATACAACAGATCATAATGAAAACCATGGGTAATATCATGAGATAGATACATTAGACAACCAAAAAAATATATAGAAACACAATGGTATAACAACATGCTCTGTTTATATTATATGGCGTTTGCCAGGGAACAAGAATTCGATTCAGAAAAACGAAAAGTAGGGGATCACACTTTTTTTTACCAAATGTCAGACAAAATTTGCTCCAACCATGTTTGTTGTCATGAAACCACCAAAGAATGGAATACAGAGTGGCTGGGCTATGTGGTCTTCGCTGAACATGGTGACACATTCTGTAGCCAAGATCTGATGCACCTGTCTGAGAAGGGTCTGGGACCAGGGACTGATGGCTGGGATACAAGTTTCAGTTGTGAGGAAACAGCATGCTCTTTAGACACAGATGGTAGATAAGCATCGTTGTCAGACTCCTTTGCTATTGAGGAGACAACGGCCTGCCTCCAGCAGCACGAACCTGCTGGATGATACTCAGTATGTGCAAGTGGTATCTGCCACACGCCTTATAGCCACTTCTGTCCCCTTGGGTTGGTTATGTATTTGTTAATTTCCACACTCAGGTCCTGCCTCCTGTCATAGTTTTGGGGTTGTCTGCAATCCACACTGATGTGCTAACCTGCTTAGGACACTACCTGCAATGAGTGTTGGGCAACAAATTGGTTCTTGGAATCCACGTTGAATTCTAAGTTGGTGTTCTTGCTAGAAGTCCCAGTTAAGACTCCCAGTGGAGGACACATACAGAAAGGGAGTCAGTCAGTGGCCTGTGCTAAGAGACACACACTGGTCTCGCCATCTGCCAGGGCTGGGATCCTCTAGCATGTGAATTGGCTTCTGTGGAAGAACCCACTGGATGGGTGCAACTGCAATGGTAGTGGGGCTGATGGAAATTTACAGACGTGCCAAGCGGAGACTGGCACCAACAAGAATGGAGAAACCAAAGTGCTGAATACCTTCAGGGGGTGATTATCCAGGTCTGGTGTGTGTTTTTCCCTTGTCAGCTATAACATTTACAAGAACGGAAAATGCTTACACTATGTGGGAATATGCATGGATAAACCAGAGACCCTGAACTTATTACAATGAGGAAGAGAATGTACACACTCTCTAAGTAAAGTAACCGCATCACATGGTTGATGTATAACCCACTGTCAATGACTTCATTCCAACTCATGGCAACTCTATAGGACAGAGGAGAACTGCCCATAGGGTTTCCAAGGCTGTCGATCTTGACGGAAGCAGACTGCCACATCTTTCTCCCATGGAGCAGCTTGTGGGTTTGAACCACCAGCCTTTCATTTAGTGTCGAGCACTTAACCACTGTGTCACGAAGGCTCCTTATGGGCAATGCCTACGCTGGCATTTTGTGCTATTTCATTCACTGAGTCAGAATGAAGCACAAAGGAACTGACAATAAAGTAGCAGATGATTTCAGCACCAGCCTTATAATGGGAAATGGAAAGCTGCACATGCTCTTTGGCCAAAGCAAGTAGAGAGAAGTGTAGGGCAAAAGTGATTTAAATTGATAGACAATCCAGCATCACAAGGACCCTGAACTCCAAGACAACACCCATCCACCTCTCTGTCCGTAAAGTGCTTTACTGTAGTGGATAGTGTAGATGTATGAAAAGGCCATCCATCCCCTCAGCCTCCACACCATATCATGAGACAGCAAACCTTAAAACACACAAAAAAAAAATGTTCCTTATGAACAATGGACCTAGAGCAACAATGGAAACCAAAGAAAATTCTGAAGGCATCTCACAGCACGAGGACCGTCCACGATGGTGAACTGATCATATTATTGCTTCCTTGCACTGGGAGGATCATTTCCCTAATGGACTTCAAGGCCCTTGACTGGTCATTTCCCATTTAGAAACTGATAGTGGCCACAGTCACAGAAGAGTCTGTCAACACTGAAGCCCAAGTTAGACGTTTTCTACACTATTGTGTATTTTCAAAAAAATTTCTCAAAATGAACAACAAAACCCACCAAAACACAGTTAATGTATAAAACCATACCAAAAGTAACCAAAAACCAACCAAACTCACTGCCATCAAGTCGGTTCCGACTCACAGCAACAGGCACTAAGAATTTCAAAACAAAACAAAACAAAAAAAAAAAAAATAGTGTGTGTGTGTGTACACACAATAATCTAAATATGAAGGGTTCATTTTCCAAACCTCATCTCCAAGCGTCCTCCTCCCTTCCCACCTCCAAACCAGTCTTCCTAAGCTGTGTGTGTGCACACTGGCATCTGGGGAGAGCTGAGGCCCACACCTCTTTCAAAATGGAGGAGGAAGCTGTTGGTGGGTGACAGGCACCCAAAGTGCCTGGCCAAGCTACTGAGACCCCACGGCTCCCCACTCCTCATGAGTTTGTGCATCTGGGAGGGCGTTTGGCTCACTTGCTGCCAACAGTTCAGAGGCAGGAAAGCCTGCCGCTTTGCTGCCTCAAGTTCACGAAGCCAATGGCTATGCTTAACCCAGTTACCTAAAGGCTGTCTGGAGGGCCTGAAGAGAGACCAGGCTTGGCATGGGGCATGTAGCATATATCAATCTACTGCCAGAGACATCTCTTTCCATTCTAAAAGCAGGGGGTGACACTTGCCAAAACACCAAAGATGATGCGAGCCATTCCAGAAGAACTAACTAGCAGAGCACCTGTGAAGACATGGGGGGCGATATGGTCACCAGCCTCCCAGCTGAAAGGTCCACCTTTCCAAGACCCAAGCCTAATCCCAACCATCTGGAACTTTTGTATGTCTTTGGAGCTCTGCCTGTTCTGGGCCCTTGACCCCACACAAGCCATGTCCCTGCATCTGGACACATTACCAGGGAAACAGGAACAAGGAAAGGCTGAGAGACAGTGGTCAGGGGCTGTCAAGAGGCACTGCATGAGGCAGTCAGCTCCGAGCTGAGAGATGGCATGGCCCTTGGCAGGGCAGCAAGAAGCCGCGAGCCCCTGCCTGAGCCTGTTGGCAGGACAGGTGAGAAGGCTCTTCAGGTAGAAGGTCTTCACAGCTTTAAACAAATGTTTTTCTTTTGGCTTCTGTTTATTAATTCCATTTATTACTGAATCAAGGGTGTTAAAACCTCTGGCTGAAAAGGAAAAAGGACATAAATATAGTAGTCAGGTCATGCAGATGGTGAAATCAAAAAGAGGACTGTGTGGATAAAATCATGAAACAAGTGAAAAATGTTTAAATGTTTATTTTCATGTTAAAAATGATAAGTTATCCTGTGGTTAGAAGGTACCTTTATGCTGAAAAATGAAGTCACTTTATTTCTGAAATATTTCCAGACAAAGAAAAGGAAAACATCCAAAAAAATCACGAAGAGGAAGATGATCGAAATGTTCCAGCTGTTACAGCAACAATGGCAACAGGAGCCACGTCATTCCCAGGCCAGAAGGCTGAAGTCAGCATGTTTGCAGACGCTCCAGCACGGTGTTTGTCCCATCAGTGTAGACATTTTTGAGTGAGGTGTCTGTACATTGAAAACCTACAGCTTTTCACGCTTTAATTTCAAAATGTACTTGTTCCAATACATCTCTCAGTGTTTCGGTATACTGTGTATACTACATACAAAAATATCTGCTCTCCATATTTTAGCATAATATTTCCACCATCCACTCTGTCCTTGGATGTAACAGATGATGGGCATGGCATCATACAACTGTACTTGTAATGGAGACAGTTGTCGACTTTACAAACCATTTATTGTGTTGCTACAGAGGCTGCCATGGAGACTTGGGGCCGTTTTATAGGGAGTGGAACAGGGTTCAGGTGAAACGGCCCTCTGGTTGTCACCGTGGGGCTGGGCAGTTCTTGGGTGGTCCCAGCATCCCAACCTTGGGAAGATGCCTTTCTGAAAGAGTTAAGCAAGGATGCTGACCAAAGTGCACCAAGGCAGCCTTTCCAAAACTTCAACAGTATCAAGGTACAGATGGACTAAAAAAAAATAATACATCTTTCCCCTGCATTGGTGTTTTCCAACAGAAATGTCCTGGCTAGATGTTAAAGATCATTATTGTCTGGGAACTTACCCTGGTGGTGTGCAATATAAGACAGCTAGGAATCAACTTTCCCTTCACGGTACAGTGTTCTCGTGCTCGCTAGGAGGTGGTCTTCAGGGAAAACTGAGCGGCTTCCTCTTGCTTCCTCTCAGATGCACTGCACCTATGAGTTGAAGTTCCATTCTTGCGTAGGCCGGCTGCTCCTTGGTCCCTGTGGTGAGGCTTCTGTTGGGACCCGGGGAGCCATCATTCCTGTCTCAGGTGGCTCAGGCCATGTGGTCCTCATGTCACGGCTGAACCTCTTCTCATGTGACCCAGGGAGTTCACGGCCTGGCATCTCTCCAGAGGTTGGTGCTGCCTCAGGAAGAGTCTAGGAGCTCTGTTGTTATGGACAAGGAAGGGCCTTCATAAACGGGCTTTAGTTCAAACTATCGACTCAGACCAGTAACTTGGAGGGAGCTCTGGTAGCATAGTGGCTAAGACACTTGCCTGCTAACCAGACGGCTGGCGGTTCAAACCCACCAGCCACTCCTCGGAAGGAAGGTTGGGCAATCCTACTTCCGTAGTGATACTGCCTCGGAAACCCAAGGAGGGGTCGCTATGAGTCGGGGCCGACTCGACGGCACATAACAACAACAACAACAACAGTAACTTGGATATCTCAGCCACAGAAACCTGGAAAATTCAGGCAAATGCATGGGCCTCCAAAGAACTGGATCTCAAGGCTTAATAATGTATTTTCCACATCTTAGCTTAGATATTTTGGGGCCTGTTAGTTTAAAGTTGCTGGTTGGGAAACAAGCTGACACAGCCCTTTCTAATCAGCAGGAAATATTTTAAATCAGTGACATTACCGTACACTGAATAGTGACCATGACAAGTCTAAGAGTCATTGAAAGTCACTGTGGATTCCCTGTAAACATCTTGTTCTCTGGCTCTTGGGTGTGCACACCACACACGCACACACACACACGCACACACATCTATATGTGTGCGTGTGCTGTGTGGTAAAAGGGACTCCACCCCCCAGCCCTTCCATTTGCATTTCCTTTGGAATGGACTGAGTTTTAACATGTACAGGCACAGTGACTGACTGCACTGAAGTTGTCACTCTGAGTGACACTAACTTATGCCCAAGAGGTGTCTTCAGGGCAGCGGTCTCCAGCTTGGCTCAGAAACCATGGCCACACTCTAACACTCCTGACTTGCTCCCCGCATCACGTCACACACCCATGTCACAGGAAATGCTGTCATCGGCCTCCTTAGTAACACTCATTTGCCTTCCTCACAAAATGATGCCCTACACAAAGTGTCCCTTGGCAAGTAGGAGGCAGCCTGCAGCGTGACTCGCTGTATTTCCATTGGGATCCCCCCTTTCAGAACCGAGGCTCCACGATGTCTGCCACGTTGAGGATCCTCATGGAGAATGAACCGAGGTCATCAGGCAGCAGGCGCAGGTCTTGGGAACCGTGCTCGAATGAGCATGTGACAGCCCTGTAGCCCCACGCACTTGGATTAGGCTACATCTCACCAAACCCTCTGAAAAGCAGTGGGCTACCCTTGGCCACCTGAGGAGCTCTTCCTACAAGGTGCTGGTCATCCCTCTGCAAATTCATTTGGCAGCCATTGCCTTGGGTCTCTTGGTTTCACTCTCTGCACACAAGGAAAGATCTCGAAACTTTAGCAGCTTTAGTTCCTACTCCCCATTTTCACAGCTGCTGGGCTCTCTGAATACCTGCCCCTAGAGGTCAGGACCCCTTCAGCTGTACTGTTGACAAACACAGTGGGGTCCTATGGGCAGGAGGTGCACAGAGGAAGAGCTTTGGGACTGCCAATGCACTGGGACCCCAGAGGGGCTGGGCTGTGGTGCCCCATTCACAGGAGGCAAGAATGTCTTAACGGAACAGCTTCTGACTAGCTTCTCAGTAGTCATAGGAGGCTATGAACCTGCTTTCCAGCACCTCCTGCAGATCCTTCCTACTCTTAATTCTTAAAATCCTATTTCGTAGAGATGCAAATGGCCCCACAAACTCACCTTGAGCCATTTGGGTCCACCGCTTGTTTTCCTAGCTGCCCCATCTTAATAAATAAAACTGCTGTCACATTTCCTGATCTGCAACTCTTGCTTTGCTTGAGGTCGTTCATGCTGTTCTCTAAATAACACTTTCTCTTTAAAAATTATACAGGGGTGCTGATTTTTGATTCCTTCCCCCACCCCTTCTCGCCACTTTGTTTCCCCAATCACATTTTTCGTAACAACTGCTTGTTGCTTTCTGGAACAGTTGTTTCTTTCCATGAATTTTCTTTTTTTTTTTTTTTTTGGAGAAACCCATTGCTTTCTCCCATCAGCGCACACCCTATGAAGGTTTATTTCAGCCAGAATCATGACTGAGGACTTTTTTTGGGAGGGGGCCATTGTACAGATGGATTTCTATATACTCTTAAATTGAAACATAATTCTACTTACTTTTTTAAATTTTTTTGTTCTGGTGAAATGGGAAGTATAACCTGTAGCTAGTTTCCTAGGCAACTGTCTCTCTCTGTGTCAAGTCTACTCTCAGCTTCAAGCTTGGATAATAAAGTGTACTACCCACAACGCCCGGGTACAAACTCAGCTCGTTTGAGGCTTTCTGCCTCAGAAATGGCCCTCCGGGAGTTCCCCACGAGCCTCCAACAAAAAGGGGATAAAAATAAAACTGTTTGTGATTCACCATTTTTCTCCAAAATTTTCAAGCTCCATGTAGAAAACTGTAAAGACATGGTCCTCTCTCGCAGCAGATGCATATTTTAGGTAAAACCCTTTGTCCAAGTCTCATACAAGAAAGTTCAACAAGGAAAAGACAGAATCACGGGGCGAGGATCAGCCTGGTAGCTACGTACCTGCACACAGAATGGTGGAAAACTGGAGAAAAACCGACATTGTGTACAGACACCCAGGAAGTAACATGACACGGCAAATCCCAGTGAACGGAACTCAGGAAAATCAAACAGATCTCAAAGGAAACAGTGACATTTCTTCTCTTCATGTTTCAAAAAGAATACCATAGGTCAAAGGAACCAGGTGCAGGCGCAAATGTATATAAAAATAACGAGCAGTGCTCATAAGAAATAAGGAGCTACATTCAGTTACCTTTCACAAAGGTCAAATCTCAGGCCAAGGGCAAGGAAGGTCCACTGTGCTTTAAACGGTGTAGGAATAGAAAAATCGACACCCAAATCTTTCCTCATTCCAAACGGCTGTTCATCACGAGACGACCAACAATGTCTGTCTGTCTGTGGGGTCAGGCTTATTGTATTTGCACTGAGCTAGTACCAAGCAGGATGTAAAACAGGTGTCTTAGAATTTCCCCTGTACTTACATGTGGGCTGTTGTATGGCACTTTCCAACTTATCACCCAGATGTGTTAGCTCTCCTGACCTCCGTTACTTGCTCGGAAAGGGATCCCACCAGACCGCCACAAACTCAGTTTGGTTACCTCACCCCTATTGCTGATCAGCCTCACTGCTCCACCACTCAGAAAACAGAAGGCATAAGGTGAATACAAACATAAGAAAGGAGTTCACAACTGGTCTTGCAGCCTTTCCATGTAGTCTCTAAACTCCTGGGAGTCCCCCAGTCCCATGTCTTGGCAAACCCACTTAATGTTGTCATCACTGTCAAACAGGATGGAGTTGGTGTACGGGCCACCATCCTCCGGGAGAATGGTAGTGTAGGAAGTAAACTTGACTCTCTTCCTCTTTGGGCCCGAAGAACTGATAGCTTCGTTTTTCAGCTCTTTCTCATAGACATAGTCTGAAGGTCTGAGGAGTTGGCTGTGGAAAGTCTTCTGGGAGCTGCCATTCAGAAGGAAGTTCCTCTCCTCGAACTGCAGCCCCCTGTCTATCATGGTCGTGCACTCCTCCGACGGGAGTGTGATGTCAACGGGGTTCTCCAAAAGTTCCACTTCATTCCCAAGCCAGACCCAGTCGTGGGAATGGGGGATGTTGCCTTGCTCGCTCACAGCAAACCTTTTGTGCCTGTATTTCCAAGCAAATGCCACACAGTTGATTAAGAAGACCAAAATGGCCAGACAGAAGACACAGAGCAGGGCATACATGCCGATCTCCAGGTCGGTTAGCCCTCTGGAGGTCACTGTGAGGTCACTGGGATTGTTGGGTTCTGGGAACTTCCCTCGAGTGGGGAAGCTGGTGAAGGCGTCTGGACCACCGCTCTTGAGTAACTTCTTATCCTTTCCTCCCCTGGGAGACTGCGGGGTTGTGCTTTTGTTGGTACCCTCCTCTTGGCCAACAGACACGCCATGCTGGAACCACTCCTGAACTGCCCTCTCCTGGTTTCCTTCCCGCTCTATGGAATTGCTGAGGTGGTCTTTAAATTCCCGATTTATGCCCTCAATGTCATTGGTGCCTCCGTGGTGCTCATCAATATTTGCTTCAAATTTGACTTTAACGTTTCCTTTCCCCACGGCGAGAATACTCTTTCTCTTGGTCTTCTGACAAGGTTCACTTATCATCATTTCTAACTTAATCAAGGGTCCTTGCCCTTCACCCTCTGCAACTACAACTGGCCACTTGGACTGAAGGTTTGGTTGGACAGACACCACCATTTCATCCAAAGATGAGACAGTAACTGAAAAATCCTTGGGATCATAAATGTCAAAAGGTGTCACTGAACCATCACTGAATAAAATCCAAGAACTGACTATTGCTTCCTAAGAAAAATGAAACCAAAGCATTAAGTTATAATCAGGTTCCATCAAATTTACACACATAAATACATAAATATGATTTCCTAGATAATATTCTTTAAGTATACAGACAGGGAAAAAGGAAGTCTCATGCTTTATTCTCTTGAACGGTTTCTGACATGCCTTGAAGCAGCATCAATAAAACTCATGGCCCCACTGGCATGAGGAACAAATAATATGCTTTAATGAATGCATTGAGGTATATATTAATTTATTCTATGCCATAAAACAGAATTTCACTTTGGCCCTTCCAAAAACAGTTGAAAGACCAGGCAATTTATCTGAATCAATTCCCAGTACAACTGATCAGGCTACTGTTCAAGATAAGATCACTTTGAACACTCTTTATTAAGAAGCTCTAATGAATCAAAACATGGTGGAAGCACTTGGAGAAGATGCATGTATCTATAAAATGAGTTGATGGAGGAGAGTTTTAGAGCTGACAACAGTTGCAGCAAACAGTTTTGGTGCCTATTAACCCTGCTTGTTCAAGTAAGTAAGATGGAATTTCCAGGTCTCAAAAGCCACCTGGTTTGGTAAAAGTGGATACATGTGACCATCCTCTGGTCATGGTCTAGCAGCATGCCTGGCAAACAGAAGCCCACTGGAGAGCAAACGGCCTCTGGATATGTGATCTGCCCAAATATAAGTGGAAACTTTACTCCAGACACTGAGCACTTTTCTCAGACAAGGCAGACTGGACAAGAAGCAGGAAGAAGCTTCAAGAACCACCAGGCCCAGATGCAATCTCTCCTGATCTCCTTTGCTGGACATGATAACTGAGAGAGAAGGCATCTCAGGTACCCACAGACACAAGCGACCCTGGGAATCTCACCTGCCGTGGGGCTTGAAGGACATCCTGGGCAGCCACTGTTGAGACGATGGCTCTCCTGTCTGCCCTGTGAGGCTGTAGGGAGAGGGACAAGCCAGCCACCAGCTGTATGCCTAGGTCTGCAATGGTGACACGGTCATCTAGGACGATAACTGTCTTCTCCGCCAGGATGGAGTCAGAGAGAGGCGAGAGGACCTTCAAAGATAAGGAGAATACTCGTGTCTCTGTTCCACGTAACCATTTTAAACTCCTTAACCGATGTTTCCACCAAAGCGTTCTCTAATTCTCTGCTAAAGGAATGCACTTACAGAACGGTTCAGACATGTGCTGAGCCACTGTTCATTCAATCACAAGGGCCAATCGAATGAGGAATTTTACAAAGATCACCCTGGTCATTTTCTTTCCTTTGATTCATACGCTATTATTAGCAGTGTATTTTCTGATTTAATTTAGGGACAACAATGAAATGCTGTTCATCTTGGCCCTGAGCACTCAAGCAGTAATGTTTTCTCAACAGCTCATATTTATGCTCCAGAAACAGCCAACTTGAGGAAAAGTGTTTAAAGGAATGGTGCTCCGTTACCTCCTGCTACTCACACCCTTTCCCATGGGCAGTGAGATGTTCATTACGGGCCAGTATCGGTCATCATGGGGGCTGTTTGCCATCAATGGATACACCAGTTTAACAGAGTGGGAAAGACAAGCTGAATGTGCTATCAAGCCATCCTTCCTAACTAACCTAATTTGCAGCCAGAGGTGACTAACACCTGGAGAGGAACATGCGTAGGCAAAATTTCTAGAATGTCACCTCCCAGAGATGCCCCAGAACCAAATGAGAACCATTGCCATTGAGCTGATTCTGCCTCATAGCAGCCCTCTAGGGCAGGATTAAATTGCCCCATAGGGTTTCCAAGGGTATACATTTTACAGAAGCAGACTGGCACATCTTGCTCCTGTGGAGTGAGCTGGTGGGTTTGAACTGCTGACTTTTTAGTTAGCAGCTCAGGACTTAACCACTATGCCATACAGATGCACACACACACAAAACCCAAACCCACTGCCATCAAGTCAATTCTGACTCATAGTGACCTCTATTGGGTTTCCAAGGTGGTAAATCTTTATGGAAGTAGATTGTCCAGTCTTGCTTCCACAGAGTGGAACCACCAAACTATACCACAAGGGCTCCTTAAAGATGCCCCAGAACGTGCAAATCAATGAGAAATCACTCCCCCGATTACGGTATGTTCTGTGGTGGCACAGCTGCCCTTAACTTAAGGTAATTAGCTTTGATTATTCAGATGGGCCCAATGTAGTGACATGAGCATCAAAAGCAGAGCACTTTCTCTAACTGGTGGCAGAGGGGGGTCTTGATGAGAAGGATGTGATAATTCAGTTTAAACATGAGGATGGAGGGGCCACATCAGAAGGAATGTGGGTGGCCTCTAGGAGCACAGAGTGCACCCTAGCTAAAAGCCAGTAAAGAAATGGAGACCTCAGTCTTTCAGACGTAGGAAACTGAATTTTGCCAGCAGCCTGAATGAGCTTGGAAGCAAAGTCTTCCCCAAAGCCCACATATAGGAGCCCAAGTGGGCCCCACACATGCACACATAGGCACCCACACTCATACATACACACACATGCAAACATAAACATGAATGTACACTCACACACAACTCTCCACAGAAACATTTGCCGGCATGCTCATGAACACAAGTTAGTTAGGGCAAGTGGCAAGCAGTGGGTGGACTCTACCTGCACAGTGGTTATTCCTGGCTCCCGACCCACCAGGGTCCTGCCATCCTGCAACTTTGCGATTTTCGGCTCCTCCACCTTCATGACATTGGTCACCAGCTCCGTGATGTCAAACTGCCAGTCGGGGCCCAGCATGTAGGTCAGCTGACCCATCTCAGGAGACTCGGCTACAAACTGGGTCAGGACCCGGACCGTGGCGTGCTGGTACTGGAGAGAGCACCCTCTGCCTCTCTTCTCCTCGTCTTCCTCATCCTCACTCTCCCGGGTGGGTCTGGAGCACAAGCAAACAGAACACAGTGAGCATCACTGCTGTTAACAGTCACGAAGCCAGTTCTTCAGATGTGATGCGACTCTGGGATGGCACTCAGTTTAGCTTTTTGGTTGTAGTTTTTTAGTAGTTGTTCAAGGTATTACAACACACAGCATCACTCATCACAGCGTACTGATGTCAATGTCGCACCGCCGAGAGTGAGATGCCAGTGCCTCATTTCCATTTATGTCCCTTTGTACTTTTGTTGAAAATATAATTGTTTTAAGTATTTCCCCTGTATACTTTAAGAACTACATCAGATGATGCTATCATGTTTGCTTCAACCATCACATACTGTTTTGGAAATTAGTGAGAAGAATTCATTACATTAATCTCTACTTTACTTTTCAATTACCCTCGTTTCATTTCTAAAGTTCTAAATCTGCACTTGTACTCATTTGCTGTCTGTTACAGAACTTCCGTAGGGGTTCCTTTTAAGGGTGGGTCTGCCGGAAACATATTTTCTTATTTGTTCTTCATCTAAGAATATCTTTATTCCCCCTTCATTCCTAAAAAATACTTTCACCAGATACCGAATTTGCAATGGACAGTTCTCTTCTTTCAGCCCTTGAAAAATATGGTACCATTTCCTTCTGGCCTCCATAGTTTCAGGTGAGAAATTCAATGTCATTCAAAGGGATATTTTCTATAAGTCTATCATAATGTAATGCCACTTTTTGTCCTTAGTAAATTTCTTTGCTCTTACATCTAATTTACCTGATATGTCATTTCTTCGGATGCCTTTAAGGTTTTTTAAATTTACTTTTAGTTTTCAGAAGTTTGTCTCTTGATATGGATTTTTTTTAAGTGTCCTTTTTTGTATTTCCTCAACTTCTTGGATGTGTGTTGTTGTTGTTGTTATGTGCCATCGGGTTGGACCCGACTCATAGCGACCCCTCCTTGAGTTTCCAAGGTGGAAACTATGGAAGTAGATTGCCCAATCTTCCTTCTGAGGAGTGGCTGGTGGGTTTGAACTGCCAGCCTTCTGGTTAGCAGTCAAGTGCCTTAGACACTATCTTTCATCAAATTTGGGACACTTTCATTAATCATTTCTTCAAATACTTTTCCAACCCTACACTCTTTCTACCTTTCTACCTGCTGGAAAAAACTCTCTGCTTTTAAACTGTTCAGAGATGGGTTACAGCCACCTGGATAATCTCCATTTCTTAAAACTGAATGACTTGGGATTTTATTTATATCTGCAAAATCTTTCCATGGCAGTATCAGGTTGGTTTTTGACTGGATAACCAGAGATGATAATCTTGGAGAGCCTTCTTTATAATTCTGACTACAATATGTGTTATTCATTGAATTTTGGGGATAGCTCTACCCAGTAATATTTATCATCCCCAATTTGTAGATGAAGAAACTGAGGAATAGAGAGGTTAAGTAATTTGTCCATGGTCACTTAACCATCAGTGGCAAAACCTAGGCTAAAGGTACAAAAAAGAAAAAGAAAAAGCCACTGCCATCAAGTTGATTCCCATTCATTGCAACCCACAGGACATAGAACTGCCCCAGAGAGACAGCAAGGCTATCAATCTTTATGGAGGCAGACTGCTTCATCTTTCTACCATGTAGTGGCTGGTGGGTTCAAAGCACTGACCTTTCTGTTAGCAGCCAGATGCTTCAACCGCTATGCCACCAGAGCTTCATAGGTTAAAGACAGGGTAGCTTTGTTGCAGAGTCTACATTCTTAACCATTTCACTCCACTTCATGGATATTAGCTGACATTCACAGGCAGGGGAAGTGAGAATGATGTAGGAACGAGCAGTAGGGAAATGGGAAATGAAAAATAATTGCACCCTAAATTCCAGGCCTTTATAAGGTGTGCTTCTGTATTATTTAATCTAATAACTACCCTATGAGGTGGGTACTGTTAGTATCTCCATAATGACTGTCTCATGTCAAAGCACGAGTCAGTAGCAGGGTCAGATCCACCTGAACCCCAAGAGCAGACCATCATCACCCTCAGTGGATGTTGCTCCATCAGGCCCTGGGATGCTGAGAATCAGTGCTACCACCATTACACAAAGATCTGGGCCCCCGTAACATCCGATCCACAGTCCTCTCCCTGAGAGCCACTCTCACCCTCGACACCTCACCTTCTGTTGGGGGCCACTGGGATCCTCCAGCCCTTGATCTGGCTCAGTTCCGTGTCTGAGATCTCAATCTGCAGAGGGAGTCTGGGCACCCATACGGTGACTTCTAACTGGGAGGTGAAGTGCTGGTGGGTGAAGTTCACAATCGTGTCCACTCTGCTCTTCATCTCCTTCCCATTCACAAAAATGGAATCACAGTTGTTGGAAACCTTGGGGGAGAGGTGGAATCTGGAGATGCATCAGCAGGAAAAACACCAGCAGCAAACCCACAGCAACGAGTTCATGAACTGCAACAGCCCTGATTTATTAGACTCTGAGACAACCAGAACAACATGGCTTACACAGAAGGTAATTTGTAGGCACTAATTAGTGGCAAATACTGATAAATGGACTCCAGGAAAGCCATTCTGTATTACAAAATACTGACAAGTAAAACCATAAACATAATTTAATGAAGTTACATAACCTCTGTTGCCTTCTTTGTGTGGTTTTTTTTTTCCTTTAGCTTACCTTTTTTTTATGTACTCATCTTTCCACTAATCAAACCCCAGGTGCATCATAGTTCACTCTTGCACCGCATTTGAAGATGCATAAAAGGTGGCCATATGTTACCAAACAATCATTTTATTCTAGATATAAAGAGGATCCTTTCTGAGAAATCAAGAGAGCTGTGTAGTAGATTAAAATCTTGGTGGATAAAATGCTCATGAAATGCACTGGAAACGTGGTGTAATCATTTTTGCCCCATTAAACTACAGTTTTGCAGAAGCGAGGTGAGGACAGAGCACTTAATTATGGTCTTCTGCATCAGCAACTGGGCTGCACACATTAGTAGGGGAAGCGTTGGGCAGTTGGAGCCCCCATCTCACTCCACGCCTTCTCAATAAGCAAACCAGGCATTAATGATTTCCTCCAGTGGACCATCAGGAGAATGTCACACGTATGTCTGGGTCGAAAGAGGAAGGAGAGCACAAGGACCATGTCACATGCAGAGGACACAAAGTGTCACGTCCAGCGTGCCCACCTCCAGTGTGAGATGGGGGACACCATGGCCTGTGTCCCCTGTTAAAGCAAGGAGACTTTTCCAAGAAGCCTCCAGAGGACTCCTCACACCTCATTGGCCAGAAGCATGTCACATGGTGAGGGAAATGGGATGCAATGATGGGCCTGGTGAGGGGAACCCACTTTAAAGAAAAACAAACAAACAAAAAATACATTATATATCTCTTAGGGCAAAGCAGTCAAACAATAGACAACAGACAGAATTGACAAGATCTCTCACCTTCTTACATTTTTTCCACACAGGCTATGTCACCGTTACTGAAGATGGACAAAGCCCTAAGCCTACATGTCCTCTGAAGGAATTCAGTGTCCCTGAAAGGCCTTTTACTGCTTATGTACAGAAAGAGTGGCAAGATTTCCAAATCTAGGTGTTGGTTCTGATGGTGGGATGAATGTGACTCACACTGGTATTAGGTGGGAAGGGAGGGAACACTGTTAGATAGGTAAAGATAAGTATTGATTTGGGTGAAGAGAAGGGCAATGTACCAAATGTGAGTGATCAACATGGTGGCATTAAGGAAGAGGAAGATATAGAGAGGTACATGGGAGGTGCAGACAACAAAGATGAACCTCTTTGCACATACAGTACTGCATTATCAGTGAAGGCAAGCACGGGTATATGGGTGGATAGATGGGTGGACAGGCTGAACTATTAGGTCTGTCTATGTGGTAGGAAGTGTACCCAAGACCATGTATAGGATTGGTAGACAATGGTTCTACAAATGTATTTGCATATTCTGTAAGAATTCCCAGGTGTATGCTAGAGTTGACAAGGGACAAAATTATAGTTACTTCTTGGTCACAGCCAGCTACCCAGAGGGAGCGAGTAGTTGAACTGGTGGGCTCAGGACCAAGTCACAGGGGCCATCAAGCTCAATTGGGATAACATACTAGATCAAACATTGTTCCACCTCCTACTTTGGTGAATAGGGACTGGGATCTTAAAAGCTTGCAAGCAGCCATCTAGATGCAATGATGGGTCTTTCCTTGTCTGGAGCAAAGAAGAATGAAGAAAATCAAGGATTCATAGAAACAATTAGTCCTAGTGACTGGTACACCACGCGATCCACAGCCTATACAATTATAAGACCAGAAGAACTAGATGGTGCCTGGCTACCACTGTCAACCACTTGGAGGTGGATCTATGTAGGAGATCCTGGATAGACACAGAAAACAATGTGGAACAGAACTCAAAATCATTTGGAAAAAAAAGGGGGAGGGATATCAGGTTGCTGATCTGATAGAGCCTGGTGGAACCCCTGAGACTATGGCCGCTAGCTGCCCTTCAGGTCTGGAATTGAACCCACACCTGTGGCTTCCAGAAAAACAAAAGACAGGCATGAGTTGAACATTTACCTGAGGTATACTCCTTGGAGAGAACAATCATGGGAGAAAGAAGGGCTGTTTATGCACAGGGAGACAGCTCAGGGGGCAGGAGTGCATAGAGGGATGGAAACAAGGAAGAGGTAACTATCAGGAGGAAGTGGGAGGGGAGCTGTTGCATTGGGGTAAATTGTAGTCAATGTCATGAGACAAAGTGTATGTGAACTGCTGTATGGAAAGTGAATTTGCTCTGTAAACTTTCACCCAAATCACAATAAAAATGAAAAAAAAAAAAAGGAAAAGGGAACAGATCACTGGTGTGGACAAATCTTGATAAACATTGCGTTAGAGATGTATGGTTGATAGGTTTATGGGGGTACATTATGTTGTTCTCCATACTATATGTTTGAAATATTTATAATAAAATTATTTTCAAGACTAAAACAAAAAAATGTGGCTATCAGGTGAGATTGGGGTATGTAGGAGTAGGCAGGGAGGAACCAGAACTTTGCACAAATGTAGGGCAGCAGGGGTCTGCACTGCGGGCAAGAACTGGCAGGAAGTGGCAATCATCGGAACCCAGGAGAAGGTGTGGCTGGAACTCGCTATGCGTCCACTGCAGCGTTCTCATTGGAACCTTTCTCTTGAGGCAGGTGTGCACCCCACAGGGGGAGCAGGCATGAGTCTAGGGGTGTTCAGGGACTTGACTGGGCCTCACAGCAAGTGTAGAGTTCAGAGCCCATGCGGACAGCACAGAGACCACTGCGCTTCCTTCCCCCATCTCCACCATGTTCTCCTTCCTCACAGAACTTTCCAGTCTGGGTGCTGAAGGAGACCCTGAGCTGCCCCATCTGTGCCTGGATTGTAGGGGTGCAGCCCAGAGAGGACAAGTCCTCACCTTAGAAGCACAGAGCTGTGATGTTACAGGACCCAGAGGACACAAAGCAAATCACAGAGTCCCAGCTGAGTGGAGGAGACAGACTTGAACACAAACCGTTACAATATACAGTGATTAACAGGACAAGAAGCACATATGGGGGCCAGGCTTCACCGCTGAGTTTGTCAGGCCAGACTGACTCCCAAAGGGAGTCTTGATTCCCAATGCCTGGAACATCCTTTTCCCAACAGGGCTCCCCGACATCCCCTCCATCTGGCCTCCACTTCCCATTCGAAGCTGCCCCATGCCCCCACTTGCTGGGTCATCTCTAGAGAAAATAAGAAACTCTAAGCCTTTGTTCCCAGGGGAAGAAGCCCAAATCACAGTCAACACAGTTTGATTCTGTATTTGTAGAGAAGTGCGACCAAATCCTGCTCCTTATCAAGAACACATCAGCAAACCGGGCACAGATGAGGACGCGGGGCAAAGTTCAGCACATGTTTTTTGTGGGACGTTGTCACTTTAGCATTTCATCCCTTGACTCGGGAGATTACAGAAGGGCCAACACACTCTTTAGCTTAGGAGAAGATCCAGGCACTTGGCCTTCCTCGAGCGCAGCCCCAGGAAGGATTAGAAACGGCTTATCTGATGAAAGCCCAGCATATGGTGCCGCCCTGCTCCCTGCAGCAGCTCTAACCAGGAACATTGAACCTGCTGGAGAGAAGTCTGTTAAATGAGGCGCGGCCGGCCTGGACGCTGCAGCCACCAGCGTAGGACCTGAAGGCTCACATATAAATGAGTAACATAAAAGAAAAGCATTTTGGTAGGATAAGCATATTCTCAGAGGAAGGAGAGAGAAAGAGAGGTCTGGCGGCACCGTGATGAAGCACTTGGCTGCTAACTGAAAGCTCAGCAGTTCAAAGCACACAGCGGCTCTCCAGGAGAAAGATGTGACAGTCTGCTTCCATAAAGATTGCAGCCTTGGAAACCCTAGGGGGCAGTTCTGCTCTGTCCTGTAGGATTGCTGAGTCGGAGTCGACTTGACAGCAACAGGTTTTTCTTGATATTCGTATTTCTAAAGTACGGTGCTGGCCAGACAGAAAAGGCCATGGGCTGTATTTTTCCTAGGGCCCGTCACCTGATGACTCTGCCCAGGGCAGCCTGGTGGCTATGATATGATGTCAGTTGAAGCACCAGGAGTGTGGTCCATCACCTCACCACCATCATCACCATCAGTGGTTTGGTTTTTTTATCCCCCTCCAATATATTTGACTTTGAGCTACCTACCTGCACTTCATTAGCATCATGCGCCAATCCTCTTTGAAAACATTTGTTGACTCTCCACAAACTCCACTAGAAACAGGAAATAGGTTCATCTGACTTGCCAGTGCTAATCAGTTCACAGTGGCTGTTCAGGGAGCACTGCCTTGAGAAGGCATTTGGGCTCCAGGAGGAAGGAGTGCAGGCATTGATTGGTGATGCCTACCATGGGCACAAGCTGAGGTGTGGTGGCATGCACATCTTGTCTCCGCCATCCTGGCTCATAAATTCAGTCAAAATTCTTTAGCAGAGCTTGGAATGTCTTCAAATCCCAATCTCCTTCACTAGCCTCATCCATTGTCCCTGCTCTGACTGAAAATGCATGGTGGGTCAAGCTGACACATCACACACGTAATTTATAAATCTCAAATGAAGAGGCCACGAAGATACCCATCTTATGGATGACCAAACAGAAGTGTCAGAAACACAGCATCTCCTACTCATCCAACATCAGCACCATAAGTCAGAAGAAGACTCTGATGCACACTTCTCGTCCCTACACACCAGCTGGTACCTCCCTGTGTGGAGGTACTCGTTTGGAAATGCATGGCCACCTGCCACAGCCACGCTTTCTGCTCACAGAGAAGTCACTCACCTAGCTTATCCCTGTCTTGCAGCAAAGCACAACAATGTGAAATCACGATGTATATTTTTCAACATATGCACACCCTGTCTGGAAGGCCCTGGGCATGCTACAAAGGACAGCAATGCCCAATTAAATGCCACAGCAGGGGGTTAAGCACCTTCAAAGGCCCAGAACTTCCTGCAGAACAGATGTAGAGCAGACTCAGAGCTTCGTCAAGAAGCTGGGTGCTGCCTGGATCTCATGCATGGGGATTCGGTGTGCCGGCCTGACTGCTACTCCCTTTACTCAGCAGGCCCAGACCTGACCTTCCAAAAGTGTCAAAGACTCACCCAGGACCCCCAGACACTCACTTTTGCAAGGATGACCTCAGCCCAGTTCTCCAATCCCACCAAATCCCTAAGTCAGCCTGTGAAACTTTCTTAATGCCCCACATGAAACTCACAACACGCAGATCTCAAAAGTTACCATACAGTAAGAGAAACACCCAACTCTGGTCAACTCGACCCTCTTCAGAGCACTTTCATACACAGTCTGTTGGGGGTTCCTACACCCCAGTAACTGCACAGTGCCTCTGAGAGTTCTGCCACATCCACATACCACCTTTTTAAAGAACTGACACCAAGTTAACACCCTCTTTTTCATTAGCCTCATGTTAAAAATCACTCATTGATGAAAATAAAGTGCATGCTTTGCTTTATATGCTAGTTTTATATTTGACATAGGAAAACACACACATGCTTATTCCAAAATTGGAATCTCTGCAGGCAAAGGACCACTGTACCCTCCCACTGGGCCCTCCACAGCCCTTTGATGTGAAAAAGAAGGGCACAGTGTGGCCTCACTGTGCAGTGCTCACCCTGCAGTGCACGAGGAATGAGCTTCCACAGTTTGGGACTGCTTGGAGCCCACTCCATCGTCGTCTTGGCAACAAGCAGCTGCCATCACTCTAGATCCACCCAGAAGCTGACTCAAGTGGGCCTTGACTGGCCAATCAGCACACCCCATTCTCCTGACCACAATGATTGGCTCTGGGATAGTTAGGTAATCTGCTGCAGGCCAATGACAGGGAGGAGAAGTTGGCTGAAGACTCTCAGGAAGGAAAGTCACCCCTCCAGAGCTGGCTGAAGGGAGGCTGCTCCCTGTGGCCCATGGTGATGTGGACAGAGGCCCAGGTTGCTGCTGCCTTTTGGTCCACCTTCAGAAAGCTGTTTGAGGAGGTGGCAGAGAACCACAGAGAAGCCCACTTCCAGTGGGGAGACGGAAAGGGTGAGAGATCAGACAACATAGGTTAGGCCCCTAGATCCAAACATGCATGATGACTACAATACTAATCATCATCATCATCATCACCATCATCACCACCATCATCATCACCATCATCATCATCACCATCACCATCACCATCATCACAATCACTACCATCATCATCACAATCACCATCACCATCATCACCATCATCATCATTATCACCATCATCATCACCATCACCATCATCATCGTCACCATCATCACTATCATCATTATCACCATCATCATTATCATCACCATCATCATCGTCACCATCATCACCATCATCATCGTCACCATCATCACTATCATCATCATGATCACCATCATCATGATCACCATCATCATCACCATCATCACTATCATCATCACCATCATTACCATCATCATCATCTTTCCCTGTTGAATGAGCTAGAACAATTAGAAAAAAGTCAATCCTTCCCCTGCTAATTTTACTTGAACTCCTGTCATCTACAACAAAGAGTCTTCATTTCTTCCCTTTGCTCGTATTTTAACTCCTGAAGAACTGTGTTTTTCCATTGACCAAGTCCTAATAATTACGACTTTAGAGGAATTGTGTAGATATTGTCTATATGGTGGATTCTAAAGTGGGCACAACCTCTCTGAGATCATCAGCCCTGCCACCCCACCCACTTTCTTCCCTTTAACTGTATTTCAGCAAAGTAGATATGCTATGCCTTCTTCATTTGGATTGATTTCTTATCTCACCTCCTCAATGTTCAAATTCACTCTTTCACACATTTTATGTTTCCACCAAAATATCCTTTTTACCATCTCTTATTTCTAACACCAGCTTTTAAAATGTATCATACATAGATACTTGTGCCCATAGTTGAAGTTAATTCTTTATTTCCTTTATTATACCAAACCAAACCAAACTCACTGCTGTCAAGTCAAACTTGACTCATAGTGATCCTTCCTTGGGTTTCCGAGGCAGTATCACTACGGAAGTAGATTGCTCAACCTTCCTTCCGAGGAGTGGCTGGTGGGTTTGAACCGCCAGCCTTCTGGTTAGTAGTCAAGTACCTTAGGCACTACGCTACCAGAGCTCCTTTATTATACTTTCCCAATATTCAAAAATTTCCTTTCTCATCTTCTTCACTCAGCCTGCTGGGGTCTGAAACCTGGCACCATCACTAACCAACTAGAGGACCACTGGCCAAAGTCCTTAATCTCTTTGCCTCAGTTTCCTCACTATAAAATGGTAATCATAAGATTGTCTTGCTTAAAAAAATTACTTAGGATGTTGTTATTGTTGTTAGGTGCCATCAAGTCAGCTCCAACTCACAGCGACCCCATGTGCAACAGAATACAGCGACCCCGTGTGCAACAGAACGAAACCCTTCCCAGTCCTGCGCCATCCTCACAAGCCTTGCTACACCTGAGCCCATCATCTCAGCCACTGTGTCAATCCTTCTCTTCCCTTTTTTCTCTGACTTTACCAAGCATAATATCCTTCTCCAGGGAATGGTCCCTTCTGACAACATGACTAAAGTAGGTGACATAAAATCTGGCCATTCTCACTTCCAAGGAGCATTCATTCTGGCTGCACTTCTTCTGGGACAGACCTGTTCCTCTGGCAGTCCATGGTACTTTCAGCATTCTTTGCCAACACCATAACTCAAAAGCATCAACTCTTCTTCGGTCTTCCTTATTCATTGTCCAGCTTTCACATGCATATGAGGTGATTGAAAACACAATGGCTTGGATTAAGTGCATCTTAGTCTTCAAAGTGACATCTTTGCTTTTCAACACTTTAAAAAGGTCTTCTGCAGCAGATTTTCACAGTGCAATATGACATCTGATTTCTTGACCTCCGCCTCCATGGTTGTTGATCATAGTTCAAAGGAATATGAAATTTTTGACAACTTCAATCTTCTCTCCATTTATCGTGATGCTGCTTATTGGTCCTGCTGAGAGGGTTTTTGTTTTATGTTGAGGTGTTGGACTGCAGACTGTAGTCTTTAATCTGCATCAGTAAATGCTTCAAGTTATCTTCACTTTCAGCAAACAAGGTTGTGTCATCTGTATGCCGCAGGTTGTTAAAAAGTCTTCATCCAATCTTGATGCCATGTTCTTCATATAGTTCAGCTTCTTGGATTATTTGCTCAGCATACAGATTGAATAAGTATGGTGAAAAGATACAACCCTGATACACACCCTTCCTGATTTTAAACTATGCAATATCTCCTTGTTCTGTTCAAAGGACAGCCTCCTGATCCATGTATAGGCTCCTCATGAGCACAATTAAGTGTTCTAGAATTCCCATTTTTCTCAATGTTATCTGTAATTTGTTATGATCCACATAGTCAAATGCTTTTGCATGGTCAACAAAACATAAGTAAACATCTTTCTGGTATTCTTTGCCCTTGAATGGAGAGTAGCTAAAGCAAATGGAAGAAATGACAAGATAAAAGAGCTGAACAGAAGATTTCAGAGAGCAGCTAAAATCCATCTGATATCAACAATGATATCCCTCATTCCATGCCCTCTCCTGAATCCAACTTGCATTTCTGGAAGTTCCCTGTTAATATACTACTGCAACCATTTTTTAATTATCTTTAGCAAAATTTTACTTGCATGTAATATTAATGATATTGTTTGATAATTTCCACATTCTGTGGGACTACCTTTGTTCGGAATGGATACAAATGTGGATCTCTTCCAGTCAGTTGGCCAGGGAGCTGTCTTCCAAATTTCTTGGAATAGACAAGTGAGTGCCTCCAGCATGGCATCTGTTTGTTGAAACATCTCAATGGGTATTCTGTCAATTCCTGGAGCCTTGTTTTTCACCAATTCCTTCAGTGCAAGTTTGACTTCTTCCTTCAATACTATTGGTTCTTGATCATATGCCACCTCCTGAAATGGATGAACATCGACCACTTTTTGTACAGTGACTCTGTGTACTCTTTCCATCTTCTTGATGCTTCCTGCATCATTCAATATTTTGCCCATAGAATCTTTCAATATTGAAACGTGAGGCTTGAATTTTTTCTTCAGTTCTTTCAGCTTGAGAGATGCTGAGTGTGTTCTTTCTTTTTGCTTTTCTAACCTTAGGTCTTTGCACATTTCGTTATAATAATTGATTTTGTCTTCTCAAGATGCTCTTTGAAATCTTCTGTTCAGCTCTTTTATCTAGTCATTTCTTCCATTTAGTTTAGCTACTCTCCATTCAAGGGCAAGTTTCAGAGTCTCTTCTGACATCCATTTTGGTATTTTCTTCCTTTCCTGTCTTTTTAATGACTTTTTGCTTTCTTCATGGATGATGTTCTTGATGTCATTCCACATTCATTTATTTTTTGGTCATTGGTGTTCAATGAGTCATATCTATTCTTCAGATGGTCTCTAAATTCAGATGGGACATAATCAAGGTTATATATTGCCTCTTGTGGACTTGTTTTAAAGAGGTCTGGTGGTACAGGGCCTAAGACTAACCAGAAGGTTGGTGGTTTGAACCCACCAGCCACTCCACAGAAGGAAGACCAGGCAATCTACTTCTGTGAAAATTTACCACCTCCAAAACCCAATGGGGGTAGTTATGAGTTGGAATCAACTTGATGGCATTGGGTTTTTCAGACTTATTTCAATTGTCTTTGGTTTCAACTTGAACTTGGATATGAGCAGTTGATGGTCTGTTCCACAGTCAACTCCTAGCCTTATTTTGGTTGAAGATATTGAGTTTCTCCATCACCTCTTTCCACAGATACAGTTGATCTTATTTCTGTGTATTCCATCTGGTGAAGTCCACATGAATAGCTGTTGCTATGTTGTTGAAAAAAGTATTTGCAATGAATAAGTTGCTGGTCTTGCAAAATTCTATCATGCAATCTCCACCATCATTTCGGTCACCAAAGCCATATTTTCCAACTACCAATGATTCTTCTTTGTTTCTAACTTCTGCATTCCAATCACCAGTAATAGACAATATATCTTGATTTCATGTTTGGTCAATTTCCAACTTCAGAAGTTGGTAAAAATCTCCAATTTCCCCATCTTTGGCTTTAGTAGTTGGTGCATAAATTTGAATAATAGTAATATTAACTGGTCTTCCTTGTAGGTGTATGGACATTATCCTATCACTGACAGCACTGTACTTCAGGATATATCTTGAAACATTCTTTGTGATTGTTAATGCCACACCATTCCTCTTCAATTTGTCATTCTCTGCATAGTAGCTCATATGATTGTCTAATTCAAAATGTCCAAAACCAGTCCATTTCAGCTCACTAATGCCTAAGATATTGATCTTTATGCATTCCATTGCATTTTTGACAACTTCCAATTTTCCTAGATTCATACTTTGTGCATTCCACGTTACAATTATTAACGGATGTTTGCACCTGTTTCTTCCCATTTTGAGTCATGCTACATCAACAAATGGAGGTCCCAAAAGCTTTACTCCACCTACATCATTAAGGTCGGCTCTACTCTAAGGAGGCAGCTCTTCCCTAGTCATATTTTGAGTGTCTTCTGACTTGAGGGGCTCATCCTCGGGCACTATATTGGACTGTTTCAGGAATATTCATACAATTGTCCAGTAATATATCAGACAGTGTTTCACTGCTGTTTATAAGGTGTTCACTGGCCAATTCTTTGAGAAGTGGATGGCCCCTTCCTTCTTCCAAGTCTGTCTTAGTCTGGAAGCTCCACTGAAACCTGTTCACCATGGGTGACCCTGCTGGTATTTGAAATACTGGTGGCACAGCCTCCAGCCTCACAGCAACATGCAAGCCACCACAGTAGGACAAAATGACAGTCAAGTGGTGGACTCAGGACAGAGCTTAGCATAGGAAGACTCAATAACTATTAGCTACTATTTTGACCATGTGAGTTGGGACTCCTTACTTATAAAGCACACTGAAGAACCTCACTGAAGATTAAGAGGAGGGATTTTCCATTCTAATATACAGGATTCTGGGAAATCCACAGGCAGTTCTTGGCTGTAACAAATGCTTTGTGCTCAGCTACTAACCACAAGGTTGGCAGTTCAAACCCACCCTCTTGTACAATGGAACAAAGACCTGGTGATACATTTCCGTAAGATTACAGCCATTGAAAACCCTACGGAGCAATCAACCATGAGACATTAGAAGGGCAGCATTTGCATAGAGAGAAAGCTGGATAGGCAGGAATGCATAGAAAAGAAGGGCACAGGGAAGGGGTAGTCACGGGAGGAGATGGGAGGAGAGCCTTTTCTGGTTAGGGATGGTAATCGGGCCGTGAAACCAAATGTGCATGAGCTGTTGTGAGTAAAACAATCTTGTTTGTAAGTTTGCACCACATCACAATTAAAAAAAAAAAAAAAACACCCTATAGAGTAACTCTACTCTGACGTCACTGTGGATCAGAATCAACTCAATGGCAATGGGTCTGGGAAATCCACAGATTAGAATGTGATAGGGCCTCTCCAAGGGCTGCAACCAGGAAACAAGGCCACCAGACCTTTCTCTCTGCCTCTCAGCTTAGCTCCTTTCCATTTCCCTCTTGTTGCTGTGTGTAGTGGTTAGTTCTGACCCCCCCATGCTTGTGGCAGATCCAGTGCAGGGATGGTAAGCATTACAGCTGAAGCCACAATGGAAGAATAGCTCATTTCAAATCTTATCAGACTATGACTGGTTAACTGTCCAATCAGTTAGTCCCTGGGGATGGGCTAAATAGATCAACATGGCCCCCAGAAACCCATTCATGTGTTTGAGAAGAGGGGATGGGAAGCAATTCCCAGAAAAAGAAAAAAAAAAAAAAAGGAGGAAAAGAAAGCGAATTATCTGAGGCTGGGAAGATAGCCCGAAAGGTGTCTGCTGTGATGATATAATTAAGGAAACATGGTTTTCAAGCAGGCCGCCTTCTCAGCAATTGAACTGCTGCCTTATCCACAGAAATGTTAGCCATGACTCACTCATGCAGTATTTCCCCAGAGTCATGTAGTGGCCATTTAACTTCACTTTGTCCAAACTCTCCCTCTCTCGCTTGAGTTAATAACCATCTCTTCTCTTGCCTCATAGTTCTCTGCACAAGCTCTCTTCCACTGGGGGCTAAAGGGCATTTGATGGCTTCAGTCTCAGTGGCTCATCTCTCACTGAGCTTCTCACAGAACCCGGCTATACAACTAAGACCATAAATGACCTTGATTTTTGAGAGCAACACCTCCCTGTGAAGCACCAAGCCCTGCCGAGTTCTCCTGCCTGTTCACAGAAGACGTTTCTGGCAAAGTTCTTTCCTTTGGTAGGGAAGAGTTAGGCATACGGTACGCCAGACATTCCACCAGGCGTTTTCTTTTTTCGTTTTTGTTTGTTCTTGTTTTGCATCCCTTACAAGTATTTATTTCCTGAAATGTTCATCATCCCAAACAGACATTCTGTACCCATTAAGCAACAGCTCCCCACTCCCTCCTCCCCCAGCCCCTGCGACCACTGATCTACTTTTTGTCTGTATACATTTGCCCATTCTGAATATGTCATACAAGTTGGATCACACAGTTTTTGTACTTTTGTATCTTACCTTTTCTCACTCAGCATAATGTTTACAAGACTCATCCATGTTGTAGTGTGTGTCAGAAATTCATTTGTTCTGTGTAATACTTCATTTGGCTGTGTAATACTCCATTGTATGAATAGACTACATTTTGTTTATCCATTCTCTGTTGGGCGCTCTGCTAGCACAGTGCCTAAGGCATTTGACTGCTAACCAGAAGGCTGGTGGCGATGGTAGTGGGCTTTTTTTTTTTTTTTTTTAATTCATCTGCTGATGTGCACGTGGGTTGTTTCCACCTTTTGGCTATTATGAATAATGCTGAAAATGAACATTCATGTCCAAGAATCTGATTGCTTGCTTTCCTTCTTATGAGTGTATACCTAGGAGTGGAACTTCTAGGTCTTATAGTAGCCCCAGGGTTACAGGTGAGGAGAGACAACTCAGGGATGCTTGAAGTAGCAAGCGGGAAGAGCAGAAGAAAGGGGATTAAAAGCCAGGAAGCCAGAGAGAAGAGCAGTCAGCCGAAGGGATTAGGTGAGGAGAGGCAACTCAGGCCCGTCCAGAGTAGCAGGCCAGAAGAGCAGGAGAAAGGGGATAAAAGCCAGGAACCCGGACAGAAGAGCAGTCAGCCCCAGGGTTACAGGTGAGGAGA
>NW_006921635.1:260948-264926 GCF_000298275.1 Orycteropus afer afer
GATGGATTGACACGGTGGCTGCAATGATGGGCTCAAGTATAGCAGGGATTGTGGGGCTGGCGCGGGATCGGGCAGTGTTTCGTTCTGCTGTGCGTGGGGTCGCTATGAGTCGGAAACGACTTGACGGCACTTAACAACAACAACATAGTAAACCGATAGTAACTTTCTATGGAACTGCCTCAGCAGCTGTACCATTTGATATTGACATCCTACCAATTGTTTTAAATATAGTTATTATTATTATTATTATTATTATGTATTATTTATATGATCTGAAAAATCAGTGATTGAAAACCATATGGAAGAAGGGAGATTCCAAGACGGCAGTCTAGGCACATACACTATCCTGATCCTCTAAAACAAAGATGCAGAAAAACAAGGTAAATGGTTATGGGTAATCCTAAATCCCAGAGCTTCAAAGGAAAGGATAAAGAAGTAGATCAAATACTGGTGAGAGGAAGAGACTGAAAGAACAGAGTGAACAAGGTGCGGTAAACTGTCAACCAGCAAAGGGCAGCCATTTTGAATGATTGCAAGCAGTGTTCCGATTGAAGCAGGAACCAGATAACCAGCTCCACCTGCCCAGGATTGGACCAGCACCCACATCAGTGATGAGGTAATCAGAGGGGTGTGTCTTCCCCCATTGCCTTGCACAAGCTCCTAGTGTCCAGAGGCATGGCCCTCCCCACACTCCCACCAACCCAGGGGCTGGTCAGCTGTCCCCAGTGGTTGCCAATGCTATGCCACTCTTCTTTTCTTTATCTTTCCACTTATTTCTTCTGTCTCTCCCCCTTTTCATTTCTTTTTTTTCCTTTCCTCTGTTTTTTTTTTTTCCCTTCTGCTTCCCTTGTCCTTTCTCTCTCTCTCTCTCTCTCTCTCTTTTTTTTTTTTTTTTGTTTTCAATTCTTAAATTGAAATCCCCCTGCTGCTCATAGGTAGCAGTGCCTGTCCCTGTGCCTCCCCTGTCAGAGGCGTGCACTCAGGTGCAGCAAGTGCTGCATTCCTGTGCAGCCGTCTTGGCAGCTGGCACTTTGGCCAGCACTGTGCTTGCTTTCTTTTTCCTTCTTAGTTCTTCCATCTTCTCCTCCTCGTTTTCCTCTTCTAGCATAATCCTGATATAAAATCCAAGCAAAGACATCACTAGAAAAGAAAATTAAAGGACAATATCCCTTATGAACACTGATCCAAAAATTCTCAACAAATACTAGCCAACAGAGTCCAGCAACATATATATGAAAAAAAATACATCATGACCAAATGGATGCATATGAGGTATGCAAGAATGGCTCAACATCAGAAAAACAAGCAACCACATAAAAACAATCCACCACCTAAATAAAACAAAAGAACCACATGATCATATCCCTCAATGCAGAAAAGCATAACACCTATTCTTGATAAAAATGCACAGCAAAATAGGAATAAAAGGGAAATTCCTCAACATAATTAAGAGAACAAACACAGAGCCAATGGCCAACATTATTCTATACAGACAGAGAATGAAACATCCCCCCTGGAATGGGAACCAGACAAGGATGTCCCTTATCACCACTCCCACTCAATATTGTATTGTAAGTCCTAGCCAAAATGATAAGGCAAGAGAGAGAGATAAAAGGCATCCAAACTGGTAAAGAAGCAAAACTATGCCTATTTGCATTTATATGATCCTATACAAAGAAAATCCTAGAGACTTAATAAGCAAACAACTGTAGCATAGTGCCTAAGGCACTTGACTGCTAACCAGAAGGCTGGTAGTTCAAACCCACCAGCCACTCCTTGGAAGGAAGATGGAGCAGTCTGCTTCCGTAGTGATACAGCCTCGGAAACCCAAGGAGGGGTTGCTATGAGTCGGGTCTGATTCAACAGCACATACCAACAACAACAATACAAAGAAAATCCTAGAGACTCAACAAGCAAACAACTGTACCTAACAGAAGGACTCAGCAAAGTGGCAGTATACAAAATCAACATACTAAAATCTGTTGGATTACTCCTCACTAAAAAAGAGAACTCTGAAAAGGAAATAAGGAAAATAATACCATACAATAGCTACCCAAAAGATGAAGTACTTAGGAATAATCCTAACCAGAAACACAAAAGAGCAATACAAAGAAAATTACAAAACACTAATATGAGAAAACAAAAGAGACCTACATAAATGGAAGTATATACTATGATCATGGAGAGGAAGACTTAACATTGTGAAAAGAGTAGTACCACCCAAAGCAATCTACAGATATAATGCAATCCCAATCCAGACTCCATCATTATTCTTTAAAGAGTTGGAAAAACTAATCACCAACTTTACATGGAAAGGATAAAGACAACGGAGAGGCCAAGCACGACTTACAAAGAAGAACCAAGTATGAAGCTCATTCATACTCCCCGACCTTAAAACCTACTATACAATCACAGTAGTTAAAACAGCCTGGCATTGGTATAATGACAGGCACAGAGATCAATGGAACAGAATTGAGAATCCAGAAATGACCATCTACCTATGGACAGTTGATCTTTGACAAAGAGACGAAACCCATTAAATGAGGAAGAGATAGCCTCTTTAATGAAAGGTACTGGCAAAACTGGATATCCATTTGCAGAAAAATGAAACAAGGTCCATATCTCACACCACATACAAAAACTAACTCAAGACAGATCAAAGATCTAAATGTAAAACCTAAAACTATAAAGGTTATCAAAGAAAAAATAGGGGAAAATTTAGGGGCACTAATGCATGGCATAAATACACTCTCAAACATAACTAAAAAGGAACAAACAGCAGAAGGCAAATTGGGCAACCAGGACTCCTAAAAATTAAACATTTATGTGTATCAAAAGACTTTACCAAGAGTAAAAAGAGAACGTACAGATGGGGAACAAAATGTGGCAATGACATAAGAGACAAGGGAGTAACCTCTAAAATTTATACAAAATGTCAACACTTCAACCACAAAATGACAAACAATCCAATTGAAAATGGGCAGAGGACATAAACAGACATGCCACCAAAGAAGACATTCAGGCAGCTAACAAACATACAAACAAACACTCGAGATCATTAGTCATTAGAGAGACGCAAATCAAAACCACAATGAGATGTCATCTCACCCCAGCATGAACAGCAAAGTTCAAAAATAGAGAAAACAACCAATGCTGGCAAGGGTGTGGAGAGATTGGAGCCCTCATGCACTGCTGATGGCACTTAAAATGGTACAACCACTGTGCAAAGTGGTATGGTGCTTCCTTAAGAAGACGGCAATGGAAATACCACATGATCCAGCAATACCACTACTAGTTATATATCCTAGAGAAATAAGAGCCCTGACAGGAACAGATACATGCACACCCATCTTCATTGCAGCATTAGTCACAATGACAAAATGATGGTAACAACCTAAGTATCTATCAAAGCATGAATGGATAAACAAACTATGGCACATGTCCACAATGGAATAGTACATGATGTTAAGGAATAATGATGAATCTATCTGCAAAACACCTGGTAACATGGAGGAACTCAGAAGATATTTGCTGAGTGAAATCAGTCCGTCGTAAAAGGTCAAATATTACATGAGACCACCACTGTAAGAAAAGGTTTACATAGAACGAATCATTCTTCGAAACAATGGGTAGGAGGGGAATGGAGGGGAAATCACTAACTGGAGAGGAGAGACTTAATAACTTGGGTAAAGGGAAAGGCAATAGACACTAAGGGAGAGGCAGCACAAAATGATCAGGGTAGTGGGCGACAGGGAGGAGCACAGAGTTAAAGTCAACAAAGGTGAATGCTATTTCAAACACAATCCTGTAATAACAGTAATAACACTAATCTACAAGTGGACACAGACACTCAAGCTGAACAGGGGTAGGAAGATGAATCGTACTTGCTGTTGTTGTTAAGTGCCGTCAAGTCATTTCCGACTCATAGTGACCCCATGCACAGCAGAACGAAACACTGCCCGATCCCGCACCAGCCCC
>NW_006921635.1:265951-278475 GCF_000298275.1 Orycteropus afer afer
CCCAACCTTCCTTCCGAGGAGTGGCTGGTAGGTTTGAACCGCCAGCCTTCTGGTTAGCAGTCAAGTGCCTTAGGCACTATGCTACCAGAGCTCCCGAAGAACTACATGGGGCCTGACTATATTGCTGACAGCTCTGAAACGGATCCCAATAGGAGGTCCTGGGTGGAGTGGGAGAGAAATGTGCAACAAAACTCAAAATCATAAAAAAAGACCAGGCTTACTGGTCTGAGAGAGACTGGTGGAACCCCCAAGACTATGACTCTTAGTGACCCTTCAAACCTGGAACTGAACTCATCCCTCAGTTCCTCAGTTCCTCAGTTGTTGTTACTGTGGGCTCAGCTTTCAGCCAAATGACAGACAGGCCTATGAGGTGAACAACAACACCAGGGAGGAATACAGTCTTAGATGAATCAAACACATGAAATCAAAAGAGCAGCCTTTGCCCAGCAACAGAGCTCAGAGGCAGGAAGGGAGAGGAAATAGGGAGGAAGGAGACAGAGGCACAGGGAGGAAGTGGGAAGAGAGCTGTTACACTGTGGGGACTGCAGTCAACGCCACCAAACAAAATGTATATGAACTGCTGAATGGAAAACCAATGTGCTCTGTAAACTTTCACCCACATCACAACAAAAAGTTAAAAAAATAAAATAAAGAAGGAAACAGCACGCTGAATGAAATAAGGCAGTCGCAAAAGGACAATTACTGTATGATCGCATGCATGTGAAATATGCAAATATACAGAAACCAAAGATGATCAGTGGCTGCCAGAGGTGGTAGGGAGGGAGAAAGGGGGACTTTCTGCTTAGAGGGTGTTGTGTTTCTGTTCATGTGGCGAAACGACTTGGAAAAGACTAGCAAGCATGGCTGCACACTATGGAAGAATGGAATCGCTAAACTGTCCATGTGAAGACTGTTGACATGGCATTTGTTCTATGTATAACTTCACCACAACAAAAACTTAAAAGTACATACAGACACACTTTGGAGAGGGGCTCCTTACAAAGGTTAGCCCAACCCTGAAGGTCAAAACCAAAAAACCAACTCACTGTCATTGAGTCGATTACATCTCACAGTGACCCCTCCTTGGGTTTCCAAGGCGGTGTCTCTCTACAGAAGTAGATTGCCCCATCTTCCTTCTGAGGAGCAGCCTGCAGGGAGGTGTCGAAAATCCAAAGAAATGCTTGGAAATCTAAGACTCTCTTAGCATTTTCAGTTAAACCTTAAATCATGGCAGTTTCGATGGCAAATTAAGTCCAAACAGCAGTTGAGAAGATGTGCATGAAGAATGAACACACTATAACTAGAAATGATCTTTTCCTGTGGAAGCCCAGCCCCCTTGCCAGTGGAGAGGAAGAGAGAGGTGCCCATGGGTTTAATAGACGAGCCGAGCAATCCGCATGTCCGCTCTGAGAAATCACGTTCTCAGCTGGGATGGAATTTATATTTCTACCAGCTGAGAAATGCAGTATTACTTTCTAGAAGTCCATATCACTCTGGTGATATACACTGATGAAATGCTAATAAATTGTTGAAACTAAATTCCCTGCGTATTTGGGGAAAACATGTTAGGTTCTCAGAGGACTTTTCTCATCTAAGCCCATTACACGTCTATTGATTGGTACAAATAACTCTTGGCTGGAGAAGGAGTTCTAGTTCCTTGTGGCGTTTTGTTTTATGTCCCCTAGTGCCCAACACAAGTGAATTTCTCTCCAGACATCTATAATGCTTAAAAGAAAAAGAGGACACATTTTCATCAGAGATAGATGATAGTCTTAACCCCTCAGAATACGCTTTAAACAACTCAATTTATAGACAATTCCAGAGAAGAGGGAAAAGCCTGCCCTTGAAGTAAGTAGTCTAACCACCAAAGGCGTAATACTCCCCATGGAACTGGGGTGCTCTTTTATGCAAGGGTCAAGAGCAGGGTCTTGGGCTCAACATGCCTCAAACAAAATCCCAGCCCTGCCAGCTGAGTAATTCTGGGGTAACTTATGGTGATGGTTAAGGTTATGTGTCAACTTGCTAGACCACGATCCTCAGTGGTTGAGTGGATATTATGCAACCACCTGCCATTTTGTGATGTGATGTGAGCAGCCAATCAGTTAAAAGAGGAGTTTCTTTGGGGGTGGGACCTACATCCAATATATACGGATGTTCTGGTAATGCTCCCTCTCAATCCTTCCTCTCTCTGCAGCCGACTCATCACCCCGTGACCTCTGCTTCTCAGGATGTGAGCCATCAGCCTACTGCCTGACATGATTTCAGGTTCATCAGCCCCTACAACCTCACGAGTCAGGAGAAGCCTCCAGCCAATGCCTGACCCATGGATTTGGGCCTCGCCAGCTTTCACAACTGCATGAACCATTTCCTTGAATTCTCTCCCTCTCTTTCTCTCTCTCTCTCTCTGTACACACACACACACACACACACACATATGTTTCACTGGTTTTCCTCCTACAGAGAACCCAGCCTAAGATATTTGATAATGACAGTGGTTCTAGAGGAATAAAACCACAAGGATTTTTGGAACTGGTTTTCAAGTCTGGCTTGTCTTTTTTTGAGGGGTAGGGGGTGTGGGTGAGGGGAGGGTTCCTTATACTTTATTTATTTTACTTTTATTGTGCTGAAAACATGCATACTAAGACATTCACCAGCATAACAACTTCCACGTTTATAGCTCAGGGGCATTGAAGACATTTTTCATGTTGTGAAGTCTGGCTAGTCTCAAAGGCAATGATAACTCTGCCTCCAGTAGTAAAGAGGGCACTGCTAATCCGGGGTGTGAAGTAGTAATAGAAAGACACAAATAGCACCACCATTGGATCAAATATTTGTGAGAGAAAAGCACCAGCTCAGTGCATATTTGATACTTTTCTGCAATCTTGTCAGAAGGAGAAGCACAAGGAAACTGGTTGGTTGGTCCTGCATTTTCTGAAGAAAGTGGTGAAAGAAAGGCATGAACTCAAAGCCTCAGAGTCGCAGCTCAAGTGCTGCATACAAGACCTGAAAGTTGTGTGCCCTGAAAAGAAGCATTATTTCTTGTAGCAACAAAGCTGATGTTGCCAAAAACCAAACACAGAGTCTTATTTTAAGAGTGGCTGAGTCAAAATGTCAAATGAATTCCCAAAATTGAATGGTATCTGAAGATAAAGTGAGGGCATTGATTGGGAAGAAATAGGATCCTGCAACTTGAGATGGGGACACATGGGCAGATAATCAGGAAGCTGGGGACACTGACCCCCTAAATTCTGTTGAATCCTGCTGCTAAGTGTCCTTTGGACCCAGGCTCCCTATGCTGAGAACCTCCTAGATCCAGGGGAAGACTGATATCAAAATACATGGAGATCTTCAAGGGGCACCAGGTCCACAGATGTTGAAGGGAGATAAGGACCTTCCTCCAAAGCTGACAAACAAAGCCTTCCCCTGGAGCCAGTATCTAAATTTGGACCTCTAGCCTCCTAAACTGTGAAAGGAGCTCTGGTAGCATACTACCTAAGGCACTTGACTGCTAACGAGAAGGCTGGTGGTTCAAACCCACCAGCCACTCCTTGGGAGGAAGGTTGAGCTATCTATCTACTTCCATAGTGATACTGCCTCGGAAACCCAAGGAGGGGTCGCTCTGAATTAGGTCTGACTTGACGGCACATAACAACAACAACAACAAACTGTGAAAGAATAAATTTCTGTTTGTTAAAGCCATTCATTTGCGATATTTCTGTAATAGCAGCACTCGATAAGGTAGATGACATGCAGGCACCACTCAGAGGTGCACAGCAGGCAGTAGCCCCTTTCTGGGACCTCCCTAAAGGACGGTGAAGGTAAATCCTCCCAGTGGGCAGAACTCTGAGCAGTGCACCTGATTATTCATTTTGCCTGGAAGGAGAAATGGCCGGATGGGTGACTGTATATTGATTCATGGGCTGTGGCCAATGGTTTGGCTGGATGGTCAGGGACTTGGAAGGAACATGATTGTAAATTAAGGACAAGGAGGTATGAGAAAGGAATGTAGACAGATCTCTCTGAATGGGCCAAAGAAGTGAAGATATTTGTGTCACATGTGAATGCTCACCTAAAGGTGACCTCAGCAGAGGAGAATTTTAGAAATCAAGTGGACAGGATGGTGCATACTGTGGATATAAGTCAGCCTCTTTCCCCAGCCATTCCTGTCACTGCCCAACAGGCTCATGAACAACATGGCTATGGTGGTGCGAATGGAGGTTATGCATGGGCTCAGCAACATGGACTTCCACTCACCAAGGCAGACCTGGCTACAGCCACTGCTGAGTGCCCAATATGCCAGCAGCCAAGACCAACACTGAGTCCTGGATATAGCACCATGCCTAGGGATGACCAGTCAGCAAGCTGGTAGCAGGTTGATCACACTGGCTCACTTCCATCATGGAAAGGGCAGCATTTTGTTCTTATTGGGATAGAAGATACTTACTCTGGTCACAGATTTCCCTTCCCTGCAGGCAATGCTTCTGCTAAAATTATCATCCATGGACTTATAGAATGCTCATTCACTGTCGTGGTATCTCACACAGCACTGCCTCAGACCAAGGAACTCACTTCACTGCAAATGAAGTGTGGCACCGGGCCCATGCTCATGGAATTCACTGGTCTTGCCATGTTCGCCAATATCCTGAAGCAGCTGGCTTGATAGAATGATGGAATGGCCTTCTAAAGACACAATTTATTGCCAAATAGGTGGCCATACCTTGTAGGGTTGGGGCAATGTTCCCCAGGAGGTTTTATATGTTCTAAACCAACATCCAATATATGGTACTCTTTCTCCCACAGCCAGAATTCATGGATCCAAGAATTAACAGGTGGAAATAGGAGTGCCATCATTCACTATTACCCCTAGTGACCCACTTGTTAAATCTTTGCTTCCTAGCCCCATGACCCTATGCTTTTCAGGTCTAGAGGTCTTAGTTTCAAATGGAGGGATGCTCCTGCCAGGAGACAGAACACTAATTCCATTGAACTAGAAGTTAAGAATGCCACTTGGCCACTTTGGGCTCCTCATGACTCTGGATCAACAGGCGAAGAGGGAAGTTGCTGTATCAGCTAGTGTGACAGAGGCTGATTCCCGAGGGGAAATGGGACTGATATCATGTAATGGAAGTAAAGGAGAGTATGTCTGGCACACAGGAGATCCCTTAGGATGCCTCTTAGTACTACAATGCCCTGTGATTAAAGTTAATGGAAAACTATAGCAACTCAATTCTGACATGACTACCAATGGCCTGGACCCTTCAGGAATGAAGGTTTAGGTCACTCAACCAGGCAATGAACCATCATTAGCTGAAGTGCCTGCTGAGGGCAAAGAAAACACAGAATGGGTGGTAGAAGAAGGTAGTTCTTAAGTAACAGCTACAACATTGTGACCAGTTGCAGAAATGTAATTATTTTGAGCATTTCTTCTTTGTTTTGTCACATGTGTATATATGTGTACATATGTATATATGTATATATATATATATATATTTAACATACACACATATGTAAGACAAATGGATTAAGGGAGGGAAGAAAACAAAGATACAGGTATTGATATAGAAATATATCTTTGTCTTCTTCCTTCTCTTATTTCATTACTTATTATAAAATATATAGGTGCTGGTAAGATGGACGAATAGGCAGACAAGCGACACAGACCCTCTTCAACAAAGAAAAGAAAAACCAGTTGACAGAGACACAGAAGATAATCCTGGAGCCCTGAGCTTTGAAAGGAACTATACAGAAGTGGATTGTTGTTGTTGTTGTTATGTGGATTAGGCACCAATTAGTGGAAAAACCTGAACGGAAACAGTGAGTACAGAGATGGTTAGAGCTGCGGACTGTCAGCTACTCTTACAGGAGCAACAGCCTGAATATTCCCAAGTGGTGTTGGGACCTAAGAATTGACCTAAAGATCAGCCCTGGTCACCAAGGGCTGCAGGGACGACTACGCTGGTGGCCTATGACTAGGAAGGGAAACAGCAAGGAGGGAGACAAGCTGAGCTGTGGACTTTCTGCTGTCCAGAGGGCGCAGCCATTTTGAATGTTTATATGGCAGCTGTTTTTTGTTTGTTTCTTAAATGTGGATCACAACAGTCAGGACTCACAGGGTTGCTTTGAGAATCCCATGTTTTGATACATGGGAAAAACTGAGTACCCAAAACATAGTAAGGGCTCAAGAAATGTTGATTATTACTACATACAAAGTTGGTCTCTGGGGCTCTTTTTGAAAAGTAAGTTTCCCAAGATCATCCGAGAGCATGACAGCTGAGCTGGAAATAGAACCCATGCCTACCAGATAGATCTCTTTCCATAAGCAGACGTGTCACCTTCTGGCTCCAATAAGCTCCCCTAGTTGGACACTGTCAGTGACTTCATGGAGCATTCAATGCCAAGTGCTAGGTGATGGGCATGCTCTGGTGAGCGAGCCTGTCCCTGGTGTCACACAGCTGCCAATGTCAGGACAAAGCCCAGTGGGCCCGCCGATTAACACATCATGACACGGTGTCCACGGTGTGGAAGACAGTCTTGCAGTAGCACTCGCCAGTAGATGGCATGGGACAGGTCTGAGCAGAAAGAAACAGACTCTAAGGAAGGTCCGTGTCAGGTGCTGCAGCCTTCTCTCTGCCCACGAGGATGCCACCCGTTCCTTCAGCTGGTCGACATTTGCTAAGAAGGTATAGCCCACCAGATGCTGCGCGAGGTGCCGGAGTGGGAGATGAATCAGACAAGGCCCTGCCCCAGGGACCTCCCATGGCACTCATGTGACCTCAGGCAGGGCTGATGCTGACCGCTAAATGACTGAAGGCGATGCAGTTGTAGCTGCTAGTGGAACAAGAACAGGAGCACCCTCTCTCAGGCCATCAAGGTCAAGGGCCAGCTGCCCAGGGCCCCTGAGAACAGCTGGAGATCAGCAGCTCTACTGGCGTGCTCGCCACAGGACATCCACTCCCGAGGAACACCTGGAAGCTGCAACAGCAGCCTCGCCCTCCATGGGGCTGTGCTCACCCCCACACAGCGCTGCTGAGTGTTTCAACAGGGGACCGAGCATGTGGCTCAGAGTCTCAGGGTTCCTTCCTCTCTCCCCACCAAGCAGGAGGCTCCAGGAGGTGACAGCAGGTTGAATCTTGTTACTCTTGGATATGAGTTTGAGAGATTTTTTAAGATTATGCATCCAACAAATATTTTCTGAGGGCCTACTGTGTGTGCTGGTATCCCTAGGTGGTACAAACGGCGAATGCACTTTGCTGCGAACAGAAAGGCTGGGGGGGTTCAAGTCCACCCTGAGGCTCCTTGGAAGAAAGGCCTGGCAATCTGTTTGTGAAAAACAGCCACAGAAACTCCTCAGGAGTGCGGTTCTACTCTGACACACCATGACTGGAGTTGAGTTGACGCAACTGGTTTACTGTGGGTGCCAGATGCTGCTCTAGGTGTGGGATCAGCAGTGAACAAAAGGGACAAAAAAGTCCATGCTCCTGGAGCTCCTGGCATTGCAGGGTCAGTGATAGGCTTGTCTGTGCTTTTAACTATGGGTCACTTGGGTACTATCCCAGGTTTACACCCACCTCTGATTTCTCTCCATGGACCTACTCACTGGCTATGTTATGTCAGAAGGACAGATGGGTGGGAAGACACTTCTACCTTAGGACTAGAGTAAGTCCCCATGCATCCAACAAAAACCACAGACAGCAGGAGTGAGACGTCACTAACATGGAACTGATGTGGAGTCACTGGCCAGCCTCCCTCAATCACAGTGTCCCCACAGGCTGTGTGCCACCACCAAGGACCTGCTCATGAACAGGAGGGCCAGGATGGACCTAAGAAGTCTGATTTCTTGCTGTGCAGGAAGGACATCTTTCACACGTGAGGCTCACTTCCCCATGCAGGACACACTAACACGATCATCCCTGAGCTCTCATGCAAGCATGAGTTTGAAAACATGAGGGGCTGCCAATTTCACAGCCAAGCTCAGCATCAACAGGGCTGAGTCCTCACCAGGGGAGAAGAGTCAGGCAGTTCTCATGCCTAAGCAGCATCTGCTCAGGTGTCTGGCATCCAAGAAATCCATCCCCCATTCTCCTGAATAAAATTCTGTTCATAAAACACAAGCTTCCCAGTTGGAAGCTGATCCCTGCATCAGCTCTGCCCAAGAGTTGCCCTAAAATCTGAAGCTATGGGAGGTAAGCAGCCTGTTCTTAGAAACGTCCTCAGGGAAAGATGTGTGCCATACACTGCCATACTTCGTCCCCACACAACTGTCAGGCTCTGGGTCCAAGCCACGGCTCTTCTGCTGCAACTTTTCTCACTCATCCTTAGAGACGGGGAACAAGAAAGCAGCATGAATTCATATGGCAAAGTTTAGAAACAAAACAGAAGTGAACAGGGGAGGCTCCGGAATGCTGTAACCTCCCAACACATCAGACATTGAGAGTATCAAAATCCATCAAAACAAATTTTCCTACAGATGTCATCTAACACCGTGTCCAGAGAATAAATGACAAAGACCTCACGATCGACTCAATACACACAGTAAAAGCATGTGACACAACCCCTCACCGCTTCATGACAAAATGCCAACAATCCGATGAAGAGCATCTGTGAAAGGCACACAGCTCACGTCAGACTGACTGGAGAGAGATTGAACCGTTTCCCCGAAGATCAAGGACTTGTGCTCACAAGGAACCTGCACACAGTCTAAGAGGCAGTCATGCAAACAGAGCAAAGGGAAATGGATGATTTAAACTCAGGAATGGTGTACGTCAGGGCGGTATCCTTTCACCCTACTCATTCAGCCTGTGTGCTGAGCAAATAATCCTGAAGCTGGACTATATGAAGAAGAACGCAGCATCAGGATTGGAGGAAGATACATCAACAACCTGCGATATGCAGACGACATAAGAGACTTGAAGCATTTACTGATGAAGATCAAAGACTACATCCTTCAGTATGATTACACCTCCACATGAGGACAATGAAAATCCTCACAACTGGACCAATAAGCAACACCATGATAAATGGAGAAAAGATTGATGTTGTCAGGGATTTCATTTTACTTGGATCCACAATCAATGCCCATGACAGCAGCAGTCAAGAAAGCAAACGACATAGCACATTGGGGAAATCGGCTGCAAAAGACCTCTTTAAAGTGTCAAAGAGCAAAGATGTCACTTTGAAGACTACCCAAGCCATGGTATTTTCAATAGCCTCATATCCACGTGAGAGATGGACAATGAGTAAGGAAGACCACAGAAGAATCGATGCAATTGGATTGTGGTGCTGGCAACGAGTAATGAATGTACCATGGACTGCCCAAAGAGTGAAAAGATTTGTCTTGAAGGAAGTACAACCAGCATGTTCCTTAGAAGTAAGAATGGCCAGACTTCATCTCTCATCCTTTGGTCATGTTGTAAGAAAGGACCGTACTTGGAGAAGGATTGTTGTTATGTGCCATCGAGTCAAACCCGACTCATAGCGACCCCTCCTTGGGTTTCTGAGGCAGTATCACTACGGAAGTAGGATTACCCAACCTTCCTTCCGAGGAGTGGCTGGTGGGTTTGAACTGCCAGCCGTCTGGTTAGCAGGCAAGTGTCTTAGCCACTATGCTACCAGAGGAGAAGGATATGCTGGGTAAAGTAGAAGGTCAGTGAAAAATGGAAAGACCACTGTCTTAGGCTAGTTCTTCTAGAGAAGCAATATCAATAAAGCTCATATAGAGAGGGGCGAGGGGGAGGGAGGAATTTAATCTCAGGGAAATGGCTCATAAGGCTGACAAGTCCCAAGTTTGTAGGTCAAATGTCAAGCTGGAGGCTTTTCCTGACTCACGCAGCTGCAGGGGCTGACAAACCCAAGATCTGCCAGCAGTCCAGCAGGCTGCGGACTCTGGCCAATGATGAATCCAAGATCAGCAGGTAAAATGGCAGACTATTGGCTCACAAGCTCCAAAGGCAAGATTCCAAGATCAGCAGGCAACATGGCAGGCTGCCGGTTCAATTCAAAAAACCAGATGATGATAAGCTAGATGTAGGATCCAGATCCAACAGAAATTCTCAGCATTTTCCCTGCACATCCATACATATATTGGAAGCAGTCCACCTCCCTGAGGCAACTCTCAACTGACTGGTCACTCATATCATAACACATTATAGAATAACTACATCACAACTGATTAAACCACTTAGAATTATGGTCCAGCCAAGTTGACACACAACTATCACAACCCTCAGTGAGATCAATTAACACAGTGGCAGTCACAACGGACTCAGGCATGGTGATGACTGTGAGGATGGAGCAGGGCCAGGCAGTGTCTGTTGTACACAGGGCAGCTAGGAGCTGGGACCGACCTTTTGGCCCCTGCCAAGAGGATCAGGGACAAGACAAGGATGTCCACCTTTACCGCTTGTATCAACATTTTACTGGAGATTCTAGCCAGGGTGATCAGACAAGAAAATGAATGAAAAGTATCCAAATTGAAAAGGCAGAAGGGAAATTCTGTCACTTCACAGATGATATAATCTTGTATATAGAATATATAGTGCTCTGGTGGCATAGTGACTAAGGCACTTGACTGCTAACCAGAAGGTTGGTGGTTCAAACCCACCAGTCACTCCTTGGGAGGAAGATAGGGCAATCTACTTCCACAGTGATACTGCGTTGGAAACCCAAGGAGGGATCACTATGAGTCAGAGACAACTCAATGGCACATAACAACAACAACAGTATATAGAAGGACAAAAGTAGGCAGTCCCGTGCTAACTGCTGGGCAGCTTGCCCTCAGCTGCCTGGCCCTGCGATTTCAGTGTTAATTATATATATATATATATTTGTTGTTGTTGTTATGTGCCATCGAGTCAGACTCGACTCGTTGCAACCCCCCCTTGGGTTTCCAAAGCAGTATCACTACGGAAGTAGACTGCCCCATCTTCCTTCCGAGGAGTGGTTGGTGGGTTTGAACTGCCAGTCTTCTGGTTAGCAGTCAAGTGCCTTAGGCACTATGCTACCAGAGCTTTTACATATATATATATATATATATATATACCCTCAAGGACACTAAGGGTGGTGACTTGAGTCACATCCTCCAGCAAGGTGGGATTTAAGATACATTCTACTCTAAACAGGCGTAGAGAGCAGGATTTACAAAACATTACAAAATGGAGGGCAGAAGGCAACACCAGCCCAGAAGCAGAGCTGCAGTGCCAAAAGGACAGAGTAGCCGGGAATCCCTTCTGTTTTTTTCCACCTCTCCTTCTAAATGAGTCAGAGTCAGCTGGGAGTGTCTCTGGAATGTGCTGGGAAAGTTCTCTCTCACTCTGGTCCTGTGGGTTCGTCATCCTTCACCCCTGGACTGAGACAGGGGCCCATCAATCTGACCCGCTGATTTGGGTTCGCCAGCCCCTGCAACCACGTGGGCTGTCCTCCACACCTACCCACAGACCTGGGGCCTGCCAGCCTGCCAGCCTGCCAGCCTCTACCACCACCATGTGAGCCACTTCCTTGTGAGTGTTTTGAGCTTTGTGAGACATTACAGCAAAATACAGAACCCTAAGACAGGTGGGAGAGTCCCGAGGGGAGGAGGAGGAGTTGATGTCAGACATGATGGAGTGGCACAGCAGTTTGGGAAAGTTGAACATTCAGAACATCTTTAACCTCTGCCTCATAAGGACCAGACTTGTGCTAATCCTTTGAAAAGAAATTAATCAAGCACCCTGGATAAGTAAACCACTACTAAAGAAGAAGAATAAAGTAGGAGACCTCACACTTCTGTCACACTAAAAATCTACTATACATCCACAGTAACCTACTGTTTTCACAACAGTCTGGTACTGGTACGATGACAGACACATAAACTAGTGGAAGAGAATTGAGAATCCAGAAGCAAATCTATTCATCAATGGACAGCTGATCTTCAACAAATGGCCCAAATCCATTCAATGAGGGAAAAGATAGTCTCTTTAACAAACCGTGCTGGCAAAACTGGAGATCCATTTGCAGAAAAATGAAACAGGATGTGCACCTCACGCCACATGCAAAACAAACTCAAGATTGTTCAAAACCAAAATGCACAACCTAAAACTATGAAGACCATCAAATAAAAAACAGAGGCAAGCTTAGGAGTTCTATTTATGACATGGATAGACTTCCAAGCATAACTAAAATTACACAAACAACAGAGGATGAACTAGGCAACTGGGACCTCCCCAAATTACACACTTCCTCTCATCCAAAGACTTCTCCAAAATAGTAAAATATCAATATTTTTGGCAATGACATATCTGACAAGGGATAATCTCTAAAATTTATGGAAAACTTCAACACCTCACCATCCAAAAGACAAACAATCCAATTTAAAAGTGGGCAGAAGACAGTGAAGTACCAAAAACATACAGATGACCAAAACACATGTGAAGAAATGCCCATTGTGGTAGTTAAATTTGTGTGTCAACTTGGCTGGACCTGGTGGAGTGGCTGGGCAGCTGGTGGTAGTTATTCCCCATGATAAGAGTGGCAATCAACTCCATGGTGGG
>NW_006921635.1:278770-279454 GCF_000298275.1 Orycteropus afer afer
TTTTATTTGTCAACCTTGGGCTTGTTAGCCTCAGCAGCCAGTAGCTGCCTGAGTGAAGAGATTCTTCCAACTCTGCCTGAAGCCACCACGACCCTTTCATTCCATGAGACAATATGGTTTCTCCTTTGTAGGCTCAGACCAATTGGATTTGGATTTCTGTTACTTGCCACTAAACTACACAAGCACAAAACTACCTACTAGGAGAGCTCATGGGATACTTAGAGATCCCACTGCCCCCACCTTTCTGGCTCTGCTCCCCCAGTGACGTCTTTGGCTCAGTGCTACAGCTCAGGGATCCCTCTCCGAGCTTCAAGAAGAGACCCTTGCATAGCATGTTGTTGCTATTGTTACTGGCTGCTGGGAGTCGGTCCTGGCCCACGGTGACCCTGTGAACGATGGAGCCAACCACCCCCCAGTACTCTGCCGTCCACATGGTCGGTTGCAGATTGGATCCCACTGATCCCACTGATCAGGGCTGAGATCACAAAGCCTTTCTCCTAGTTCACCTTCGTCTAGAAGCTCTGCTGAAACCTGTTTGGTATCCCAGCAACCTCCACCGACAGACAGATGGTGGCTGGTTGGGAATCGGACCGGGGCCTCCTGCAGGGAAGGTGAGAATGCCACCCCTGAACCACCTCTGTCCCTCAGAGCAGACCGTCCCGAAGCCCTCGTGTTGCTGCTGCC
>NW_006921635.1:284655-285690 GCF_000298275.1 Orycteropus afer afer
GAAGATCAGATTAGTTGTGGGATGACATCAAGGATGTTATTATACATGAAGAAAGCAAAAGGTCATTAAAAAGACAAGAAAGAAAGAAAAGTCCCAAACAATGTCAGAAGGGACTTTGAAACTTGCCCTTGAACATAGAGTAGCTAAAGTGGACAGAAGGAATGATGAAGGGAAAGGGCTGATCACAAGATTTCAAAGGATGGCTCGAGAAGACAAAGTATTATCATGAAATGTACAAAGATCTAAAGTTAGAAACCTAAAGGGAAGAACATTCTCAGCACTTCTCAAGCTGAAAGAACTGAAGAAAAAACTTAATCCTAAAGTCGCAACATGGAAGGATTGTATAGGCACAAGATTGAACAATGCAGGAAGCATCAAAAGAAGATGGAAGGAACACAGGGTCACTGTACCACAATCAACGTTCAACCATTTCATTGTTGTTGCTATGTGCCGCTGAGTCATCTCCAACTCACAGCGACCCCTCCTTGGGATTCCAAGACACTATCACTACGGAAGTAGATTGCCCCATCTTCCTTCCAAGGAATGCCTGTTTTTCAAAGCAGCTTATTGATTGGGCCACGTGGATGGTATCTTCAGTACATTCCTGTGAAGGGGAAACAGCTGAACATGGGGCAATGGTGTGATCCAGCCTCCACAGGCTGGGCTCCGCCCCTCTCAAGGTCTCCGCTCCACCCTGTGACAGCCCACGCCAGGCTCTCTGGAGGGAACAGAAGGCTTAGGGATGGAAGGGGTGAGCAACACCATCCCCCCATCGGCATCGTCTCCTGTGACAATGACGTGAGGATAAATAATGTATATCATAAGCGCAACTGAGGCAACACAGCATGACTATTGTTTCACTTTTTCTTCCTTCTTATTATTCAATGCATTTTTGCTGGCATTGCATTTATTTACTTCCACATCTAAGTTTAGCATCCATAACTTTACACAGCGAGTCAAATGAACCACGTTGCAATGAGCTATAGATTACATATGTTAATAAAACAATTATTCAGTGAGAAAAAGATGTTTTTT
>NW_006921635.1:285925-293179 GCF_000298275.1 Orycteropus afer afer
GGCTGTGCCGAACCTGGGTTTGCTAAAGATTAAGTACCTTTCAATTAGGCCTCCCAGACACATCATGTCTTCTTCATCAAAAGCGTTTCTGGCAACCCCTCCTGTCTGCCACAGAAAGAAGAAGTCAACCCTCCCAGATCTTTTCGCCCACAGAAAACCCTAAAGGCTGGGCTGTCTACCACGATGTTCTTCACCCGTAACCTCTCCACAGGAGCCCGCGGAATGCCAGGAAGGGCACAACTCCACAGGATTGTGCTTTTTCCTAAAATGAACCAGTAGGTTGGACCTGGGGCTCTCTTAGCAACTTCAAGGAGGAATGTGGTTTGGGAAATTTAAATCCTTTCTCCCCCAAGTCACTGCCACAAAAGGAAATAGGCAACCAGTGTGTGAACCAAAAACAAACACTGACTCTGGTGGCTCCCAGACGCCTGCAGAGAACGTGAGGGAACCATGGGCTGGTCCCTGGCTGATGTGGACTCACAAAGCCAGCTCATCAGAAGCAGCAGCCAGCAGAGGCACCTGGTGCCTGAGTGTCACAAACTGCGGGTGACTGTCCAGTTAGGTTGGACAGCATAGGGAAGAACGTTGTCTTTGTTATTTTAAGGTATGCTAAGAAAAAGCTTAGTACCTGAAGCGAGTGGCATCTTTGTCCTATAACCAAAACCATTCCGACTCCCAGACCCCTACAGGACAGAGAACTGCCCCATAGGGTCTCCAAGGCTGTCATCTTTACAGAAGCAGACTGTCTCATATTTCCCCTGAGGAGTAGCTGGTGGCGTCAAACCACTGACCTTCCAGTTAGCAGCACCACCAGGGATCCTTTTTGTCTTATAACGAGGCTAAATACGGTTTCAAGTTTAAAAAAGGGAGGTATTTAAAGGAAATATTCTGAGCCATAATATGTCACACAGGGAACTGGAAAACATTGAGAAGGTGCTCTGTGGCTGGCTGAAGTCAGGATTACACTGTCCTGTGAGGGCTGGAGTGAGGGAAAGAGAGAGAGGAAGCGCCCTTATACCTTGATGACGTCTTCATCAGCCGACTTGCATTCCACAGAGTCCGACACGTCCACCACGGAGCCATCTTCTTCAACGCCCACGACTCTGACAGGAACAGACACTGCGTTTCCGGTGAGAATGGCCGTGTTCAAAACCTCGGCCTCCTGGACAAAGGGGAGAGGTGCATTAGTGAAGGTGCCACCCAGTGCGGGGAGGGTACGGACCACTCACCCGCCCCCTCAGCTCCTGTTCTCCAACTTTGGTCTGCACACAGGACAGAAAATCTGCCGGCTGGCTGGCCAGACTAGGAAGAGCAAGCCGGAAGCTGGGCCCTTCCCCGCCCCAGTGCAAGGTCGGCCTTGCCTCTTCCCATCTCCATCACCCCTTAATTGAAGGTGTATGGCAAGGACAGGAAGCACTGCGGGAGCTGAGATGCGGGGAGCTCACCAACAGTGGGACAACGCTGTAGACAAGGGACTGACCCCAGCGGGCACAAAGAACAGAGCCTGGTGTCACGGTTCCACAACAAACTCTACTCATGAACATGTACCTCAGGTAGATGCACTCCTTGGAGAGAACAATCATGGGAGAAAGAGGGCTGCTTATGCACAGGGAGACAGCTCAGGGGGCAGGAGGGCATGGAGGGATGGACACAGGGAAGAGGTAACCATGGGAGGAAGTGGGAGGGGAGCTGTTGCATTGTGGGAAACTGTGGTCAATGTCATGAGACGAAGTGTATGTGAACTGCTGTATGGAAAGTGAATTTGCTCTGTAAACCTTCACCTGAATCACAATTAAAAAAAAAAAGAAAGAAACTCTACTCAGTGATGCGGGAGCTCTGGTAGCATAGTGGCTAATGCACTTGACTGCTAACCAGAAGGCTGGCGGTTCAAACCCACCAGCCACTCCTCGGAAGGAAGGTTGGGCAATCTACTTCCGTAGTGATACTGCCTCGGAAACCCAAGGAGGGGTCGCTATGAGTCGGGGCCGACTCGACGGCAAATAACAACACCAACAACAACTTAGTGATGAGTGTTAAGATGAATACGGGCAGGGCTTCATCTTGCCTCCACACACCCATCTCTTCCCGTCACCCCTGTGTAACAACATCAGTTCGTTCTTCCTGTGGGTGCCAACCCACTCCTGCTGCCAGTGAATGTGGCCTAGGTGGTGCTGCCCCAGGTCAGCGAATCAGGCTCACAGATGAGCAGGGGCCCGCCTGGCCAGTCATGGTGGTCCACCCCCTTGTCCACAAAGATGGACTTGCTTTAAGGCCGGATAAACCAGAGGCTAGAGTAGAAGAAAGACTGATTCCTGGAAAAGGTGCCAGGGTTCCTGAATGCAGGGTACCTGAAGCCTGCTGTCTTTGGCAATTTATCCATAAAATAAACTCCTTTGCTTGAGACAGTTTAGATTCGGTTTTCTATCACCTGCAATTGACGGAGTTTCAACTAATACAAGTGAACCCAGGCACCACGCTAGGCACTAAAAGAAAAGACTCAACACCCGTCTGTCCCACTAGAAACTCACAACCTTCAAGGTGATTATAGAATTGCAGTAGTGACAGGGAAATCCAGGCAGTGTTTCGCTGCACACGGGGTGTCCATCAGTGGGAACCGACTGGAAGACACCCGACAATAACAGTAGTGACAGAGGTTCGGCCTTCACTGGGACGCTTTTCCCAAAGTGCGTTTCAAGGGGACGTGGCTACTTTTCATAGCAACAAGTCATAACTGGCCCCACCTCATGCTTTTCTCACAAATATCTTGGCACCTGGGTTTCCTCCTTCAGCTTTCTGCGGTGGCTGAGGTATCTGCGCCCATTTTTCCCAGTGTCTGTGAGCAGCCTGGCGCAAGCTCTAGGCTTTATGCCTTGGACATGCATTTACAGTCCTTTATGGGGATCAGGTTTCACTCATGTTGCATATTAGAGGGCCGTTACTGAAAATGGTAAAGTGAGGACATCCAAAAGTTCTTTCCACCATAAAAACAATGAGAAAGCTGGCCAAAAAACGCAAAGGTCAGTATCAACTTTTTCAGAACTCAACATTAACCAAAGGCTTGTTAGCAACCTGGGGAGTATCCATCCAAGGCAAATGAGTCAATCTTGGTCAGAGCAGAGAGCTTTCTGGCACCGGAGCTTGACCCACGTGTAGTACCTAAGGCACCTGACTGCTAACCAGAAGGCTGGCAGTTCAAACCCACCAGCCACTCCTCAGAAGGAAGGTTGGGCAATGTACTTCCGTAGAGATACCGCCTCGGAAACCCAAGGAGGGGTTGCTGTCAGTCGGGGCCGACTCGACAGAGTGCATCTGTTTGTTTGTTTCTTTTTTTTTTTTTTTATTGTGATTTGGGTGGAGATTTTCAGAGCAAATTCACTTTCCATACAGCAGTTCACATATACTTTGTCTCATGTCATTGACCACAGTTTCCCACAATGCAACAGCTCCCCTCCCACTTCCTCCCCATAGTTACCTCTTCCCCATGTCCATCCCTCCATGCACTCCTGCGCCCTGAGCTGTCTCCCTGTGCATAGGCAGCCCTTGCTTCTCAGTGATTGTTCTCTCCAGGGCGTGCACCCACCTCAGCATCTGTGTGTTTTGCTGCGCCATCCCCTACTCTCCAGCTCCAGCAACAGCTTGAAAACTGGGCAGCCCGTCTCCTCCCTGAAAACCAGGAGGCTGGCAGCCACCAGAGGACAAGGCTCGGGCTCGGGCTCGGGCTCTTTCACAGGCTGGCTCCCAGTGCACTGGCTTTATCTGACCTGACTGATGAAGGCCCGGTCTGCCTGGGAGACCAGACGTGAAAGGCTGTTAGAATTTGACCCGACTGGGGCCTTTTGCCTGGGGGCATTTATGGAAGTAATTGCAGGTAATTAACTTCCTGTCTGACTTCAGGGTCACCTGAGGCAGTGGATAACAGCTGGGGCAAACCATTGTTGTTCTTGTCAGGTTCCTTTGAGCAGGGACAATGGAATGAAACCAGTTCCGTGCCATGCTCTCAATCCTGTTACAGCCACCGTATCAGTCCCTCCATCTCATTGAGGGTCTCTACCTTACCAACCATGACGTCTTTCTCCAGGGACTGGTCCCTCCGAAGAACGTGTCCAGGGTAAGTGACACAAGGCCTTGCCATCCTCGCAACTAAGGTGCAAGCAACAGATTAATCTAAAAGCTTGAAACAAAAAAGTGGCGTGCTCAAAGAGGCTGTGACATATTCCTGGGCGTCTAGAAGGTCGCCCCTCCCTGACCGTGCACATGTGCACTCACGGGGCGGGCGCCTAGAAGGTTGCCCCTCCCTGACTGTGCATGTGCTCAAAGAGGCGGTGACATATTCCTGGGTGTCTAGAAGGTCGCCCCTCCCTGACCACGCACATGTGCACTTGCGGGGCGGGCGCCTAGAAGGTCACCTCTCCCAGACTATGCACGTGCTCAAAGAGGCTGTGACATAGTCCTGGGTGTCTAGAAGTTCACCCCTCCCTGACCGTGCACATGTGAACTTGCAGGGTGGGCGTCTAGAAGGTCACCCCTCCCTGACCGTGCACGTGCTCAAAGAGGCGGTGACATATTCCTGGGTGTCTAGAAGGTCGCCCCTCCCTGACCGTGCACATGTGCACTTGCAGGGCTGTGCAGAGCCTCAGGGAAGAACTGAGGGCCCCACGCTTGCACCTCTGCTGGACCTCACGGCTCCACAAAAGCAGCAAGTGGAGAAGCCTCAGTGAGGTTAAGATCAAGTGCCAGCCAAACGCTAAAGGCGCTTCCCAAACCCACACAGAGCCCCTCGGTGAAGACAGAGAGACTCAGTGATTCTGGGTGTTCAAGGAAATCTTTGGGTGATCCTTAGCTGAACAGCAAGCTAAGTGAGACTTCAGGGACCACACACAACAAAGAATACAGACTACAGAACTGGTTCAGAAAAGTCACCAAACAGACAAACAGCAACCACTCTGTTCAACAACAACAACAAAGACAAACCTGAGTGTGCGTGTGCGCAGGGGGGTGGATCTTGGGGGGAAGGGCTACTGCCTCAGTGGCACTCAGCTTCTGGCAAGGGTGATAGAGAAATCTGGAAACACATAGCAGTAATAGCCACACAACACGGCGAACATAGTTAATGCCACTGAGTTATACACACAAAAATACCAAAATGGCAAATGTTTTGTTATATATATTTGTGCCACAATTTAGAAAAAGATCCTCCACCAACAAGAATGTTATTTTTCAGTGGAAACGGACAAATAGCCTTAAAGCCACGAGTAGTGACCATCTGTGGTTCCCGTGCATTCCACTCCAACTGCCCCCCGCCCAGCCTGTCAGAGGCCCGTAGCCTACATCCTCTGGCCTGTGGCCCGGGAACGTCCACCTCTGAGGAGGAACCTAATTCTGACTGCATTTTGCTCTCAGACACGTTGATTTCTGATTTCTAAAGCTGCAAGGCAGATGTAAAATTCACTCAGAGAAAAGCAAGGAAGTTGGCTACAATTTAAATAATGACTTGCAGTTCCACTGTTGTGCATCACACAACTTTCAAATCAGCCCAGTTCCCCACTTAATGGCTATTTTTGGATCTTGATAATTTATTATCCACAAGGCAGTACATGATTTCAAAATACAGCTCTTTATCCGGTCCTGAATAACAACGAGAACATTAATTCAAATAGAGTAGCCGTCAGAGAGAGTCAGTAAATGTCAGAGGGGGGCAGCTAGATGGGGAAGAGGGGAAATGGTTTGGAAGCAGTTTCTGTAGCCTTCACCCAGGGCACAGGGCAAGTTCAATGACACTAGTAACAAAGAAGAGTGAAGCAGCAGATACCACCCAACTGTCGTGATCAGAGGGTCCCTGACGGAAGACGGCTGTCCAGCAGGCCTCACAGTCAAGTTCACCTCCAATACTGGCACAGCAGGATATAAGCAGACCTCTGTGAGCGTGGAGGTTCTCCTGAGAGGTTGGGAAATGAAGGAAAAGTCACGAGACTGCCAATGAACACTGTTGGGACAGGGACCATGCTTCTTTATCCATTGCCTCTCATGCTGCTTGAGTAGTTACAAAACGACTGCAAGTGCTGAACACAGATACAGCTCTCCAACAGTGTCTGGCTCCCCCACTGCCATGGTGACGGCCACCAGTCTTCCAGTCCCCATGGTACACGCAATGACCTTGCCCCATCAGAACTGATTGGCCTGGATATGAACAATGACTCACTCTGAGCCACTGCCCAATTGGGAAGTGTTTGGGACCGGGAATAAGAAATTTCAGGTTCCGTCTGTCTGTCTGATCTTCTCCAGAGACAAAGGGAAGTAGGTACAGGCAGTCCCCGGGTTACAAACGTCCAACTTATGAACATTCATCCTTGCCCTTTAATGTTGCATAAACTTGCCCTCACTTTGAAACAACTGACCCAAGCCCAACTCCCAACAACTTCTTCAGCACACTCACCTTCACTTGCTACCAGTGCAGCTCTGAAATCACTGAAAAGACTTGGAGCCTTTTCTTGCACCAAAGCAAAGCTAAGGAAGAACCGTATGCACCTGTTCCATCTTACTTATAAGCTGGACTTAGAGACACACGTAGGAACGGATCTTGCTCCAAATGTGCGACGTCCCGTATTGGCCTGGCAAGCAGAGACAGCTGGTCTGGAGCAGGGAGCGGGGCCTCAGATGTGCAGAGAGAAGCAGGGATGAGGGGTAGATGGGGCTTCCTGTGCTCCCCGGTGCTGGCTGCAGGTGCCTCCTGTGTGCGGACACGTCGCTGCCCCGGGATTCCGCAGGATGTGCACCATTGTGACAAACACCCTGCTGCTGGCACCAGCCCTGGCGGGTTTCTGTCACTTGCCACCAGAAGGTCAGAGGGAGAGACACCCAAGTTTACGTTTGGGTCTGGATCCTCTATGTCCTTGTTCTCTTTGCGTCCACCAATCCAGGGTCCCCGTTCACTCACACCAGAGCCCTGGTGGCGCACTGGTTAAAGTACATGATTGGTAAGCAAAAGGTGGGTGGTTTGAACCCACCAGCCTCATTGCAGGATAAAGATGTGGCAGTCTGCATCCTTGAAGATGACACTGTTGGAGACCCTCTGGGGCAGTTCCGCTCTGACCTCTAGGGGCCCTGTGAGTTGGAATTGACTCCCAGCAGTGGGTGTGGTTTGGGCTTTGCTTCCATGAAGATTGACAGCCTTGGAGACCCTGTGGGGCAGTTCCACTCTGTCCTCTAGGGGCGCTGTGGGTCAGAATGGACTCCACAGCAGTGGGTGTGGTTTGG
>NW_006921635.1:294539-296024 GCF_000298275.1 Orycteropus afer afer
CTGCAGTTAAGTGCTCAGTAAATGTTAGTTCTTGGTTCTGTTACTTCTACCTCATTTTTTCTTCATGGAAAACCCCACTCATCTTTGTTGTTGTTGTTAGGTGCTGGCGAGTTGGCTCCGACTTATAGTGACCCTACATACAACAGAATGAAACACGGCCCAGTCGTGCATCACCCTCACAATCCTTGCTATGTTTGAACCCATCATTGCAGCCACCGTGTCAATCCAGCCTGTTGAAGGTCTTCTCCCTCTTCACTGACCCTCCACTTTGCCAAGCATGACATCCTTCTCCAGGAAATGGTCCCTTCTGACAACATGACCAAAGCAGGTGAGACGAAGTCTGGCCATTCTCACTTCTGAGGAGCATTCCGACTGCACTTCCTCCAGGGCAGATCTGTTAGTTCTTCTGGCGGTCCATGGCACTTTCAGTATTCACCAACACCACAACTCAAAAGCTTCAACCCTTCTTCTGTCTTCTTTATTCATTGTCCAGATTTCACATGCATATAAGGACATTGAAAATACCAGAGCTTAAGTTAGGTGCACCTTAGTCTTCAAAGAGACTTCAGCACGTTAAAGAGGTCTTTTGCAGCAGATTTGCCCAATGCAATGCATTGTCTGACGTCTTGACTGTTGCTTCCATTGGTGTTGATTGTAGATCCAAGTAATGTGAAATTTTTGACAACTTCAATCTTTTCTCCATTTATCATGATGCCGCTTATTGGTCCAGTTGTGAGGATTTCTGTGTTCTTTATGTTGAGGTGTCATCCACACTGAAGACCGTGGTCTTTCATCTTTATCAGTAAATGCTTCGAGTCTTCACTTTTCAGCAAGCAAGGTTGTGTCATCTGCATATCGTGAGTTGTTAAGAAGCCTTCCTCCAACCCCGATGCTGTGTTGTTCTTCGTGTAGTCCAGCTTCTCAGATTGTTTGCTCAGCATACCACTCATCTTTAGACTCTACAATAATGTTGCCTCTTGTGTCAAGCCTTCCCAGATGACATGGTGCCCCATCAGAATCCGCTTCTTCCTCAAATATGGCCCCATAAAACCAGCTGCCATTGAGATAATTTGCCATTGACTCACTAACTCCATCCTACGGCGACTTCGTGTGTGTCAGAGCAGAATTACGCTCCACGGATAAGCAGCCCTTTCTTCTGAGGCATCTCTAGGTGGGTTCTGACTACCGGTCTTTGAGTTAACAGTGGAGCAGTTGACCATTTGTGCTACCCACCACCCTCGAATATGGTCATAGAGCACCTTAGCAGTGCCTTCTCTTGGGCTAGATAGAGCATCATAGTTCACAGGTTGGCTCTTGGCTGTGAGTTTGCATGTTATTTCTAATGCTCAGAGCCTAGATAGACCTGCCAACAGGATGTTTGAACAAAATACCACACACCAGTGCACTAGGGAACTCACAGTCTACACTGGGTGGTATAAGTGCAGATGGGTTGGTGGGGGGACAAGCAGAATGTCATTTCCTCAG
>NW_006921635.1:296534-297689 GCF_000298275.1 Orycteropus afer afer
CACACTGCCCTTGCCAAGAGGAGATGTGATGCTGGAACAGAATCCATCCTCCCACCTGGTAAGTTACTCACTGTCTTTTCTTCAACATGCCTAAGTACTGGGATTGCGCCTTGAAGCAAACACTTTGTTCTATTCTTACAATAGACAGCTGGGCAGTCTCAACACTTGTGAATGGTTCTTCAGGGCTCAGTGAATGGAACTGCTGGCTGCAGAGCTAGTTTTGTCATCGCAGCAACACTGCAGCCAGTCCCACTGCGTCCTTTCGCTGCCTGAATCCTTGCACATAGGAATGGGCTTGTTTTGCAGAACCACATGAAGTAGGACAGGAAGTGACCAGCCCTGGCCCTCCTGTTACTATGAAAGTGGCAACAGCACGATTCTGGCCCTCACCTGTGTTAAAAGAAAAGCTCAAGCCTTCTTCACAGATAACCCTTCTCTACTGTGGGGAGATTGGGACGATTTTCCCACTTTTATAATCCACTTAACTTGCAAAGCAAAAATTTCCTGTTGCCTGTAGCTCCTCACCTCTACATGTTGTTGTTGTTGTGTGCTGTCGAGTCGGACCATGGGTTTCTGAGGCAGTATCACTACAGGAGTAGATTGCCCCATCTTCCTTCTGAGGAGTGGCTGGTGGGTTTGAACCGCCAGCCTTCTGGTTAGCAGTCAAGTGCCTTTAGGCACTATACTACCAGAGCTCCTCACCTCTGCATAGGAATCATAATATTTAGCAATCTCTAAACTCTGGAAAATGTTTATTTGTGTTTTATTGACTATGTATTCACTACATGTGGATCATAACCAATTATGGATAACATTAAGAAGAAATGGAATTCCAAAGAACTTAATTGTGTTCATGAGGAACCTGTACATAGACCAGGAGGCTGTCATTTGAGTAGAGTAAGAGGATACTGTATGGTTTATAATCAGGAAGGGAGTGTGTCAGGGTTGTATCCTTTCACTGTACTTAGTCAATCTGTTTGCTGAGCAAATAACCTGAGAAGCTGGACTATATGAAGAAGAATGTGGCATCAGGATTGGATTACCTGTGATATGAAGATGACACAGCCTTGCTTGTTGAACATGACTGGAAGCACTTACTGATGAGGATTAAAGACTATAACCTGCGATATGGATTACACCGCAACATAAAACAAA
>NW_006921635.1:299374-300646 GCF_000298275.1 Orycteropus afer afer
TGAGAAGCTATATCTTCTTCACATGGAGAAGGCTGGGGTGACGGGCACAAGAGGAGCCATGTGTCCTCCTGTGACAGGTGGGCAGAGGAGACAGTGATACTATGGTCAGCACAGACCACAAGGAACCACGTAGATTTCTATGTGCCCTCTTGTATCTCCACCAGGGTGGTGAAAAGAACATGTCCGTGTCCACTGATGTTCAGGATAGCACTGTCCACAATCGCCAAAAGGCAGAAACAACCTAACCGGCCATCCAAAGACAGATGGATGAACACCACGTGTACAGTGGAACAGTGCACAGCCATGTAGAGAAATGAAGTCCTGGTGCAGGCTACAGCATGCAGGAACCTTGAACACATTGAGCTGAGCAAAGTCAGTCAGTCCTGAAAGACAAATACCACATGATCTCACTTACAAGAAACAAGCACACACAGAAACCAAAGGTGATCAGTGGTTATGGGGCGTGTGTGTGGGGGTGGCATTTCTGCCCAGTGGCACTGATACTACATCAATGGTGGTGGGATGACCTGGGAAAGGCATGTGATAAAGGCTGCACATGTGAGATGGAATCCCTGGCACCGAACGGTACACGTGGGATCTGCTCAGTAGGACAGAGTTTGTGTTGTGTGTATTCTTGCTACAATAAAAACAAAGAAAAAGAGTACGTCCAGGCTAGACCTAGAGTACTTCCGGGTTAGACCCCAGTCCCAAGAGAAGGATGAGAGACCTCTGGCCCAGAGGTGTCCCAGCAGAGCCACCACAGGGAACCCCCTGGACCAGCTGCCTGCCCCCAGCTGGCCAGCTGCTGCACGAGTGCTAATAAATGAGAGCGCTGAAAGCCATGGCATTCTGGGCACTTTATTACGCATCAGGAGTGAGCCAATACAACTGTAACAGCAAATAGCAATGTGTTAAAAAGCGAAATGCACAAGACGATCACCATGTTGTTAGAAACAAGATAGCTGCAAGGGAAGAAACGGGAAATAAACATGTCAAAATATGTCCCTACGCAGCGAAAGGAGAGACTATTTATATTTTCTTTCTTGTAAGTTTCCATGTTTAACAGATGTTTCTACAATAAGAAAAAATACATATATTTAAAAAAATGAAATTGTTTGCCTGACTCAATTTGCTCATCACGTATATGAGAGAAACAGAAGAAAGGTTCTAAATATGCTGGGAAAGGTGGGGGCTTAGTGAAAAGGAAATGAGATCAGGAATCAAAAGCCCAGGGCTTGGTTCCTGTCCACAGCCCAGTCCCAACCTGCTTCC
>NW_006921635.1:301531-302359 GCF_000298275.1 Orycteropus afer afer
TCATCTGATTTCTTAACTGCTACTTCCATCGGTGTTGATTGTGGATCCAAGTAAAATGAAATCCCTGACAACTTCAATCTTTTCTCCATTTATCCTGATGCTATTTATTGGTCCAGTTTTGAGGATTTGGGTTTTCTTGATGTTGAGGTGTAATGCATGCTGAAGGCTGTGGGCTGTGGTCTTTGACCTTCATCATGAAGTGCTTCAAGTCATCTTCACTTTCAGCAAGGAAAGTTGTGGCATCTGCATATTGCAGGTTGTTAATGAGTCTTCCTCCAATCCTGACGCCATGTTCTACTTCATATTGTCCAGCTTCTGGGATTATTTGCTCAGCATACAGATTGAATAAATATGGTGAAAGGATGCAACCCTGACGCGCACCCTTCCTGATTTTAAACTACGCAGAATCCCCTTGTTCTGTTCGAATGACACCCTCTTGGTCTATGCACAGGTTCCTCGTGAGCACAATTAAGTGTTCTGGAATTCCCATTCTTTGCAAGGTTATTCATAATTTGTTATCCATAATTTTACTTGCAAAATATCATTTAGAGGGATATTAATACATGTACTTATCTGACAGAGTCTAGTCAGGAGGCATAAACCAGTCCAGGAAACTGATTAGGAACATTTTAAGACAAAGAATTACTAATTAATAAAAGGTGTTTGATTAAAGGGAAGGGAAAAGGTGCTCATAGGGAGGAGATGGGAGCAGAGCTTCTTAATGATGGGATTGTAATCAGCTCTATGGAATCAAATGTTTATAAAATGTTGAGAGGAAAACTAATCTGCTTTGTAAATTTGCATCCAAATCACAATTTTTTTTTTTTT
>NW_006921635.1:303774-305338 GCF_000298275.1 Orycteropus afer afer
AGGCCAGTGCTTCAAACCTTACATCCTGTCTCTGTCCCCCATGAGGCTCTCAGATCAAGATCCACTGTGTGTGAAAGGTGCCAACAGGCTTTGCACTGAGTCCCCAAGACGAGGGAGTGGCTGATGTGGCTCCCACCTGCCATCCCCAACAGGGCAGGACCGTGCGCAACTGCCCCTTACCCACCACGTCATGAATAAGCAACTCCTCCAAGAGTTGGAAGCTGGAAGACAGGCCTATCTGCTGAGACCCCAGAGTGAACGTGGGTCAAATAGAGCCAGGGAGGCAGACTCGCTGAGAGCCATCAGCCCTCACTAACAAGGAGATTAGGCTGAGAAATGCTTGGCAGCTGTTTGAACACACTGCTTGATATTCTACAACAAGCATAATCTAGCCCCCGTGATAAACAACACATCACAATAGCTGTCAAAGGCAGGCTCGGGAAGTGACATTTTCCCATATGGCTGACATTGAATCATCCTTAGAACCTTTCCTGGAGCCAACCTTTCCTCTGGCCCAGAGCTGACTTTAAAGGTGATCTCTGCCGACCATAAATAGAACTGACCATTAACGCTTTTGTCCTAATTCGCACTACATTCCAGAATCCACAGAAGAGTGTCTCAAAGGGCAACGCCAGCAACCAGAGCAGGGAGCCCGGTCAAAGGGGTATTCCCTTCTCTGACTTTTAATAATTCCATTCCCTCCTTCCTAGCCTAAGCCACCAGCATGTGTTGCCCAGACCTTTGCAGTAACTTCCAGTCTTGCGACTCTTCAGGCTGTTTCTCACACAGTACGCAAATTCTCTATTTTTAGAACATCAATCAGATGGCAGCACTCCTCTGCTTAAACCCCTCTGTGACTCCCCATTGTTCCTAGAAGAAAATCCAACCTCTTTCCATGGCTCTAAAAGTTGCCAACTCCGTCCTCCTCCTGTACTCACGGTCCTGAGCTAACCATATACTCCCTCCCCACCAGCCTTCCTCTCTGCGACCCTGCCTGGGGAGAAGTGCAACCCATGTGCGCCTTAGAAGCAAAGATGGTGAAACTTCACTTTGGACATGTTCTCAGGAGAGACCATTTCCTGCAGAAGGGCATCACGCGTGGTAAAGTGGAGGGTCAGTGAAAAAGAGGAAGACCCTCAATGAGACAGATTGTGCCTGGAAAAAGGACTCAAACAGCAACAGTGTGAGGATGGCACAGTTCTCTTGGACTCAGGGACATTATGAGTGGGAGCGACTCAATGGCACCTAACCACAACGGCCTTTTCTGGGTTTCTGGGACCCTCCAGGTCTTTGCTATCTCCAGGCTGCCATGCACACTTTCTTACCACAGAAAATATGTTCTCATCCTTCAATTCTTAGCGTAAAGGTCAACTGCTCATATGCATGTCTTTTGAACTGTGGGTTGCAGGCAGGTCAGTAAATAAACTTAGTGGAGCCCAACAATCCTTTCTTTTAATAGGAGAAGTTTTTGTTTTTGTTTTTTCACAAAGAACAGAGTTGTGTAGTCATTACATCATTAATATTACTTCTTAGTAATCAAGTGGGAAGCCTGGTGGAGTAGTGC
>NW_006921635.1:306228-324607 GCF_000298275.1 Orycteropus afer afer
ATATCAAACATACAGAGAAAAAAAGGCTTTGTTTTTAAATGAGCAGAACATCAGTGAGCTGTGGAATAACTTCGAGTAGCCTAAAATATGTGCAATTGGAGTCTCCAAAGAAGAGCTGAGTATAGACCAAAAACATTCAAAGAAATAAGGGCTGAGTTTTTCCAAATTGGATGAAAACTGTAAAACCCAAATCCAATAAGCTTGACAAATCCCAAGGAGAAAAATAATGAAGAAAACAACACTAAGAAGCATCACAAACAAATTGCTCAAGAGAGATCCAGAGAAACCAAGACAAGGATGATGGGCTTCTTGTCAGAAGCAATGCAAGTGAGAAGACAGCGGATCAACAACTTTAAAGTTATGAAAATTAAAATACACCAAAATAGAATTCTGCACCAGTGAAAGCATCTTCCAACAAAAAAGGCAAAAATGAAGACTTTTAAAAACATATGAAAGATGAAAGAGTCCATAACCAGCAGACTCACAATACTAGTTAAAGGAAGTTGGAAAAAGAAAAACAAAATTAAAAACAGTATCAGTTGGAAAAGTGGATTTACACAAAGGAATGATGACCAAAGGAAATGTAACCGCATGGGTAAACAGGTAAGAGGCTTTTTCTCACGATTTACATATTTTAAATTATCATTCACCGTATAAACAAAATTAATAAAAATGTAGTGTGTTTATAACATATGTAAAAGACATAAAACATTAGCAAAAAGACCAAACCCACTGCCATTGAGTGCATTCTGACTCATAACAACCCTACAGGACAGAGTAGAACTGCACCCTAGGATTCCCAAAGCTGTCAATCTTTACAGAAGCAGATTGCCTCATCTTTCTCCCACGGAGCAACGGTGCAATATTTTAACCACTGTGCCACCAGAGCTCCTGAGCACAAACCAAACCCACTGCCAGAGTCTATTCCAATTCAGAGGGACCCTCACTGGGTTTTCAAGGCTGTAAATCTTTAAGGAAATAGATTGCCTCATTTTCTTCCTGGGAGCAAGCTGGTGGGTTTAGAGTACCTACCTTCTGGTTAGCAGCCAAATGCCTTACCCAGTATGTCACCAGAGCTCCTTGAACACAAAGAGCCAGAAGATAGACATGGAGGTTTACTACTATAAGGTTCTTATACATGAGGCATATACTTGAAGAAAAGCATGCATGGCAGCCTAGAGATATCAAAGACCTGGAGTGTCCCCGAAACTGATAAGCATATACTTGAAGGTAGGCTGTAGTAAGTTAAAGGTATTTACTATAAATCCTAAAACAACCACCAAATAAATAAATAAATAAGAAAAGTTCTAGCCAAAAGCTAATAAAGGACATTAAGTAGACTCACACCCATACCCATACCAACTTGGGTAATTCAAAAGAAGTCAGAAAAAGGAAAATGAGAACAAAGAACAGATGAGAGAAATACACAGCAAATGAAAAATAGTGAACTCAAACCTAATCATACTGATAACCCTATTAAATGTAAACGGTCTAAACACTCCATTTAAGAGTGTTAGGCTGGATTTTGAAAAAAATGCATGTATGTTCCCTGACCACAATGGAATTAAAAATAGAAATCAGTAACAGAAAGATATGTGAAAAATTCCCCAAATATTGAAAAATATATAATATACTTCTAAATAATCTATGGATAAAATAAAAAGTAAAGTTAGAAAGTCTTGTGAACTGAATGAAAATGAAAGTATATCCTATCAGAATTTAGGGAGAGATTTATTGCACTACATCTCTATCATAAAGAGAAGAAAGATCTAAAGCAACAACCTCAACTTTCGCCTTAAGAGACTAGAGAAAGAGGAGGAAATTGAATCCAAAATAATTAGAAGAGAAATAATATGTATCACAGCAGAAGTCAATGAAAAAGAAAAAAAAAAAAAACTACAACAACAACAAAAATGACAAACCTTTGAAACCAAAAGCTGATTCTCAGAGATGATGGATAAAAGTGGTAAACTTGTAGCCAGACTGATCAGGAACAAAGGACAGAAGATGCAAACACCACCAGCAGGAGCGGTGACATCACTACAGATCCTACAGATGTCAAAAGCATAACAGAACATTATGGTAACAAATTCAAGCACAGCCCATTCCAGGAAATTTAGCAGCTTAGCTGATATGGACTGATTCCTTGAAAGACCCAAATTGTCAACATTTACTCAAGAAAAAATAGAGAACGTGAATAGTCAAATATTTACCAAAGAAGTATAAAGACAGAGGAAGTCCCTGTCCTCTAGAGCTTACATTCCCATGAAGAGAAAAATACAACTTCGTAAACATGTAACAAAATGATTTTGGAGGGCTAAGCGCTGTGACGAGTCCCTACGTGGTGTCAAAGGTTAAGCACTTGGCTGCTGACCTACAGTCAGAGGTTTGAATCCACCATCCAGAGGCACCTCAGAAGAGCAGACTGGCAATTGACTTCTGAAAACTCAGTCCTTGAAAGCCTATGGAGTACAGGCCCACTCTGACACACGTGGGGTCACCATGAGTTGGAATCAGGTCCACTCTGACACACATGGGGTCACCATGAGTTGGAATCATGTCCACTCTGACACACATGGGGTCACCATGAGTTGGAATCATGTCCACTCTGACACACATGGGGTCACCATGAGTTGGAATCAACACCAGGATGACTGGTTTGTGGTTTTTGCGTGTGCTACTGAGGAAAGACAACAGATGGGTGACTGAGGGACAGAGGGGCTACTTAAGATGAAGGAAAGTGGTTTGACCTAAGATATGGATGAGGAGATCAAGGTCAGTGCGCCTAGCAGAGAACACAGCAAGTGCCAAGACCCTGAGCTGGGAGCAAGCCTGGCCCATCCAGGAAAGAAAAGAGGCCAGTGGAGGGAGAGACAGTCAAGAAGCAAGGCAAGAAGGTGGACAGGAGAAAAAGCACACAGCGTCCAGGTGACGCGAGAAACATCGGGTTAATCCCAAGCACAATGGGAAAGCAATGGAGAATTTAAACCAGAGGACTCACACAATGTGTTTAATGAATTAGAAAGAGACTCCGGCTGCAGTGTGGAGAATGGACCAGAATGAGGCAGGAGGAACAGGGAGAGCGGGCAGGCGGCCTTTACAGGCATTCTGGCAAAAGAAGATGGCTGCCGGCCCAGAGCAAGATGCGAGCAGTGGGGCAGGCCAGGGATTGGGTTCTGATGTATTTTGGAGGTTGGAGCCACTTGGACTTGCTGATAAGAGTGTATATGATGGTTAAAAACAGAGAAGCATCAAGGAAGCCTCCTGGCAGTTGGGTGGTTGGCAGTGTCATTTGCTGAGAGAGGGAAGGCTGGTGGGGAAATTCCATCTGCCAACACGAAGAATGGGGCCTTGAGGAACCTCCTGAACCCTGGGATTGCCAAAAGCTTAGCAAACTGTTTCCAAAAACAAATGCCATTAGGAGAGCTCATTAACTGGAACTTCACTCTACAAGCAGCTTGTTCTGAGAGTCACCAATGATGTCCTTTGAACTGGATTCACATCAGAATCACTGAGTCATCAGCTTGTGGACAATTCATCAGTTGGCAATGGAAGGAAAATGGGCTTGTGGTACAAACACAAAAGGCCTCTGACCCAATGACCCTCACTAAGAGCCCATCACTTGAGATGTTCTTGCTGGTCTGCTGCTAGTGAAAGGCTATGTGTCCTGCACGAGATGGGACATCCAACGTCTTTGTCACCAACACCAGGGAGGACTGCTCTACAGAGGTCATGCCCCTCACCATGGAGGGACAAATACTTCACAAGGGCTGGGATCCAGGCTTTTAGGTCACTCCAACCCCCGCCTGGCTGAATATCATGAGCTAACTGCCTCTAAACCAGGGGACGGGCAAGATAACTGACCTAGAAAAAGCCACCCTCCTGCCTCTGTTTCCCTGGAGGTTGAACTTGATCAGATGATCTCCAACAATGCCATCCAAACCAAATACAATCTGTGAAGTGTCAGCCGTTGCAATAAAACAGGTTGAGGCAGGTATAAAAGTCCTAATGTCACCAAAAGCCACACACGCAGAAGCAGGCCTGCTTGGGGGTGGCAGCAGTGTGGAAACCAGAGAATGGGGTTGTGGTTGAGAATGAGGACTCCAGACAGCCAGCCTGTGGCCTCCCAGCAGCCTGGCGGATGGGGACCCTGCATCTCAGGGCTGCTAAGGGACTTGGTCCAGGTCACACTCGGAGGAGGTAAAGCAGGGCTTTGAAGCCGGGTTTGCCTGACTCCAGCCCCACATGCCACTAACCACTGTGCTTGAGCACTGTGTCGCCTGCTGCCCTCGTCCATCCCCACCTCTCCAACCTCTGCTCAAAGTGGCCAAGACAGTAAGATGTCTCCATAAGGGAGAAGCTGACTCATTCTCCCTCCTCTGCCTGTGTCACAGGACAACAGCCACGGTGAGATCTTTCTCCCTCTCTCAATTCAATCTCACTCTCTGCCGCTGTCTGTCTGTCTGTCCCTCTCTGCACGTGTTTCTGTCTGTCTCTCTCAATCTCTCTGTCTCTATCTTTGTATATCTGTCTCCATCTCTCTGTATCCCACTCTGTCTCTCCATAACTGTCTCTCTCTCTGTGTCTCTTATCACTGTCTCTCTATATTTATCTCAGTCTCTCACTCTGTCTCTCTTTCTCTGTCTTTATCTCTCTTCATGTCTCTGTCTCTCCACATCTCTCTCTGTCTCTCTCTCCTCCCTCCTCGCATTCCTCCCGTTCCCCTTTCTTCTCCAAGCGATGATATCCATCCCAGAGGCCAATCTCAGGAAAAAGACGTTCATTCACCCCATCTGGCTTGGGAGGGACCTCCAGAAGGCAGCCAGGGCGGTCGAGAGAGAGGAGGGACCGGGGAAGCCACGTGGAGCCTTAGGAGGCATTTGTGTTTGGTGTGTGATGTGTTCTGCTTTTAGAAATGTATTCTATTATAGCATCTCTCTGGTGAATCTCAAAAATTTTAAACATTTTTTGAAAGGTAATCCACACACCTGCTCAAAAACCCAGAACCTGGAGAAGAAGCCTCGGCCTGGCAATGCCCATCTCCTCAGCTGGGCAGCAGGACGTGCACATGATGGCACGGCCACTTTGTCATCCAGCAGTTTTTTTTTTTTTTTTTTTTTTTGATGTCTGCATGAAATGTTGTCCATTTTTAAGTCTCTCTGTCACTCATGAATCCAATTTTCTAGCTTCTCTCCACAACTGGCAGTCCACACACACACACACACACACTCACACACACAGAGAGCTCTTTCTTATATAAATAGCGTCAAATTCACACAGTGGCCTGCACCCTGCTCTTTAATTCACCTTTGCAAATGTTCCACATCCAGACAAAAGCCTAAGACAGCCTGTCACATTCATGTTGAATGACAAGTGTCCACTTTGTCTCGCGGATGGCTGCTCCGCGCCACCTAAAAAAGTTCCTACTGATGTACAGGTAGGTGGCTTCCAGGTTTTTGCTGCTGCAAACAATACTGAAGTGACTATGCTTGTACACATGTGTCTATGCACATTTGCTAGTGCATCTGGGAGAAGAAATTTCTAGAAGAAATGCTGGGTTGAAGAGCATGCACCTTAAGAAGCTGACAAATCCTGCCACACTGCTGAATTGTGTTGGGGTCCTTCTGCCTCTCAGCTGACTCTTCTGTGGGCAGTGTTGACGCAGCCACAAGAGGGCCCCTCAGGAAGATGATGTGGTTGTAACGGGTGGGGAGGTGCGTGCATGGTCACCCCGGGAACAGACCATGCTCCACCCCAATCCATTTCCTGCTGCCTGGACAGCTCCTTGTGCTATCCATGGAGGGTGCTGGCTTCGGCGCCATTGCCAGCTCAGGGGGACACTGTCCAGGGCAGAGGGGCTCTGGGGAGGGTGGCCGAGCCCGCCTGAGAGCTGAAGCCACCCTCCCCGGTACTTCCTGCTTCTTTTCTCTCAGACCTCAACTCAAAACTCACTGCCAAGTCGGATCCGACTCCTAGCGACCCCTCCTTGGGTTTCCGAGGCGGTATCACTACAGAAATAGATTGCCCAACGTTCCTTCTGAGGAGTGGCTGGTGGGTTTGAACTGCCAGCCTTCTGGTCAGCAGTCAGATGCCTTAGGGACTATGCCACCAGGCCAGAAGCTGGCATCATCTCCAGCTGACTTTAAATCCTTCCCCAAGGGCGCCAGTGCTTCAGCTCGGTCTTTCTTTGGGGGATGGACTCTTCCCTCCCTCATAAGGAAATTTCACACAGAGGTAGGAGAGTTCGACTCCTGGGCAGAAAACATTCCCATGGGCCCCTTATTTCCTCACAGGCAGCAAGAGCCGGGTTTCCTCAGCCAGCCCCAGTCCCAGCAGGGTCCGTGGAAGTGATGACAGACAGAGTCCCTGACACCGGACAGATTTCACAGTTAACCACAATGCTGGGACGGCAGTGTGCTGGTGGCCGGTAAGTGCCACCTGCTCCCCGGGGCTTCCTGGGCTGTAAACAGGGTCAGACTGCCCACTAAGCAAGCTACATACGGGCTTACTTGTGCTTTCTCACTGATCTGTAGTGAACAATGTCACAAGCTGTCTCCATATCAGAGACTCTGCTTCTAGGAATGGCTGGCGTCTGCCTCTCTCCCAACCCCACAGCCCCTTCCTACAGAATCAAAACAGCTCTTGGCAGTTGCAATCCCTGACAGGGGCAGTGTTCCTAGTGAGCACAGTAAGCACAAACCGACTGGTGCTTACTGACTAATCCGTAGCGAACAATTTCACGTTTTGTGGCTTACTCAGTAAGCACAAGTAAGCCCTGCTCAACTTGCTTATTGAGAAACGCACCACTGGCTGCGATCTTCATGGGAGCAGATCACCGAGGCTTTGTCCAGCAGAGCCACTGAGTGCGTTCGAACTGCCGACCTCCCCATCAGCAGCTGAGCACTTAACCGCTTCACCACCAAGGCTTCCTAACAGAGAACTTGAGTAAAGAATTCATATTAAACAAGTGGAGGGATTACATTCTACAGCCAGACAGAAATGTACCAAGTATTGACAGTGGAAAAGACACTAACAAATATCTGGAGTATTGGGGGAACAGGGAGAAGTCTAGCCGTCAGCTGACACCAGCCCTCCTCAACGGACCTTTCCTCTCCAATGGACGTTCCAGGTCTGTGCTTTCCACATGGCAGCCGTGCGGCTGCCTACTGAGGACGTGAAGCGTGGCCAGTGCAACTGAGGAACTCATAGACTAAACATCAATTAATCTCAATTTAAAAAGCCTCATGTGGTGGCAGCTGCCATATTGGACAGTATAGATTCCACATTAAAATTGTGGTATCAAAGAGTCATAACAAAAACACTAACAATGATCAAACAACGTCTCCACTACTGACTTGTTTTAACTGTAAGCTTTTTTATCCCCTTAACTGTAGTAGGGTCTTTTAAAAACCATTCTCTCTTGTGCTCAACCTTTAAAAAAATTGAACCTGCCTCTTTCTTGTTTCCTAAAATTGTGTGTATGTGAGAAAGAGAGAAAAAGATTTGGAGGCAGAGGGAGAAAGAGAAAACTGATGTTTTCTGAAGCTCAGACATTTCACGCTGGATTATTTGTCATCTCTTGATTTAAAGTAAAAAGAAGGACTCAGCATTTAAAACTGGCCTGCAGAGTAAGATTTCACTTTTACAAAGTACAATATCCATCAGCTCCGTATGCATCCAGCCATCCGGCCATCCAGTCCACCCTCAGTGTACACGAGGACACAGATGTGGCTACTAGGACCCGTGGAGTCAGTTCTGACTCATGGTCACCCCGCTGCCCGGCCTGCACCATCCTCCCAATTGCTGCTTTGCTTGAGACTGTCTTTGCAGCTGCTGTGTCAGTCCACCGCGGTGATAAGATGTCTGCAGAGATGGGCCTCTAATAGGAACTGGTGGTCATTTTAAAGTGCTACATTAGGGGATGATTTTTTCCTATGTTGTTTGAATTTTTATCATGAGCATGAATCATTTTAAATGGAAACAATTAAACAAGTCAAGATAGAACCACAGACACACACGAGCGACCATCCAGGTTGCACTGTTGTTACCTAATGGCAGCAACACCTCTCTAACCTGCCCCTTGTCCAGTACTAGGCTAAGAGCCAAGGAGCTCTGGTGGCATAGTGCCTAACCCATCTGACTGCTAACCAGAAGGTTGCCAGTTCAAACCCACCAGCCACTCCACAGAAGGACTACTGGACAATCTACTTCCATAAAGGTTTACTGCCTTGAAAATCCAAAGGGGGTCACTATGAGTCAGAACTGACTTGATGGCAGTTAGTATGGTTTGGTTTGTGTGTGTGTGTGTGTGTGTGTGTGTGTGTGTGTGCTAAGAGCTGAGTGGGGGCCACAGGAGACAGCCTGCCTTTTCACTCAAGGGGAATGGGGACTCTTAGGGAAGCAATGAGCTTGGCTAATCGGTTGGTTAATTGGAGAGAAGAATGGTCCAGGGACAGGTATTCAGGGAGCATCACCCTGGGGGGAGGGGAGACTGGGAAGACAGGGGCAATTTGTCCAACCTGGTCTGTCAGCGCCATCTAGTGGGAGCCCTGGGAACACTCACCCATGATTACCTCCCCTGGGAAAAGGGCATTACAGTCAAATCTTGATTTGATTTACCAATCTCGACAGCTGGTAAAATTAAAACCATTTAGGGAAAAAAAAAAAAAAAAGGTTTGGTGAACTCTGGAATCAGCTGTGCCAGGGAAGATGGTATGGAATTGTTTCTGCCATTTTTCTCAGGCAGCTCTGAGGCACAGCTGGTGCACACTAGGAGGAGAGGGGGAGGGGACAAGAGCTGTCATCCTTGTTCTCAAGCTGCATCTGTTCCCATTGGCCAATGCCCACGTCACCCTGCTCTTCGATATTCTGCGCATCACTGTTACAGTGAGCATCTCCTTTTTAAGCACACTGACACCAGCTTTTAAAAGATCATGACGTTTGTCGTGTATGTATCATGTGCCAAACACTGCATATGTGGCCTCATTGAATCTCCCAGTGACTCAGGAAGGTTGTTTTAGTAGGAGCTGTCGTATCCTGTTCCTATAAGAGAACCAGGACGCTGAAAGCATGGCCTGGAGGAAGGTCATCAAACCCACGGCCGCTGAGTCGGTGCTGACTCCCGGTGACCCTCCAGGACAGAGTACAGCTGCCCCAGAGGGCTTCCAAGACTGTAATCTTTACAGCAGCCGACTGTCACACCTTGCCCCCGTGAAGCACAGCAGCTGGTGGGCTTGAACCATCGACCTTCGGTTTGCAGCTAGGTGCTTTAACCACCGTGCCACCACGGCTATATGAGAAAGGTCACACAGCCTAAATAAATGGTAACCCAGAACGTGAATGGTGAGAGCTTGACCTTTCTCAGCCAGCACATCCCCACATTCTGCAGCAGCCATGACAGGCACCTACCCGGCTGGCACTTCCCAACGGTCCCAACGGGTTCTCAGGCCGGAGGCGGCAGCACCGAGTCCCAGTGCTCACAGACAGCTTGCCTGTTCTCAACTCCAGGTTGTGATGAACAATCTTGTCCCTCTGTCAACACTAAAGGACCACGTATTTTTTAAAAAAGAAGATTACTCTCTTGGAATATAGCATCCTCATGGTCTTACCACTTCAAGGGGGTGAAGGTTAATTGTCACCCTGGTAGCACAGTGGTTAAAGCATTCAGATGTGAACCAAAAAGTAGGCAGTTCAAAGCACTCCTCGGGAGAGAAATGAGGTGGTCTGTTTCCACGAAGATTTACAGCCTTGGAAACCCTGTGAGGCAGTTGTGCTCTGCCCTAAAAACTGGGGTCACTGAGTCAGAGTCAACTTGGGGGCTGTGGGTTAGGTCGGGTTTGAAAGCGGGTGAAACAGGAGCATAAAACCCTTGCCCGATGGCTCTTGGTTTTGATCCTCAGGGCTCATCACCCAACAGGGCAGAGGGACCCCAGTGAGGAAGGCTGTGGTGGGTGGACCACACGACGGTCATTTCTGTGGGATGCCATAAATATTCATGGCATCGACAGAGCCTTTAAAAAGCCCTCACGTCACGTTCCTGCCACGGAAGCCCCCGGAACTCTAACGCTTTCTTCCTCCGCCTGGCAACCACCAGCTTCTGTCCTGAACTCGTGCAGCGGGGCCCGGTTTCCCCTTCCACCGTCAGGAATGACACAGCAGCAACGGTTCTCCCACGCAGACGCAGTCACCTGAGCCCAGCGTCCTCATGGGCCCTCTTGGTTCTCTTCCATTAGCTGACTCAGTCCGCCCTCCACCACCGTCCTTTCATCACACTGCTGAATGCACATTCAGAGACGGGGTAACACACCCATGCAGAGACATGACAATTGTAACAGTTTACGGAAGGCGCTCGCAGGTCACCCACGCCCTGGGCGCTCAGCTGTGGGCATCAGATGCGGCGCATTAGCAGGGCAGACACCGGCGGAAAAGCACGCCTAACGAATGGCACGCTCTCACCCCATCCCTTAGGAGCCCTCCCTGGTGGCGCAGTGCCTAAGGATTGGACTGCTATCCAAAGGCTGCCGGTTCAAACCCACCAGCCACTCCTCAGAAGGAAGCCTGGGCAATAGCCTGGGCAACCCAGTGGGGGGTCACTGAGTCAGAACTGACTGCATGGCAGTGGGTGCATGTCATCCAGTAAAGATGGTTATTTCTGGTCACTTGTAAAGTGCACCCACTGGACACACATTCTCCTTGACCATTTTAAAACTGGCCTTTCCAGCTGTGAGTGGTCATCAGCCCAGCGAAGGCGTGTGTGTAACTGAGATAAGGGCTTTTGCCGAGCGCCTTGCAAACCAGTTGCACGCGTGCATGTCAGAGTCCAGCTGCACGCCGGAGGGCTTCCACGGGCTGAGTCTTCAGAAGACCGCCAAGCCTTCCTTCCCAGGTGCGGCTGGTGCACTTAAACTCCGACCTTTTGATTAGTAATCGAGCCCGTTAACCGTTTGCACAGCCAGGGACCACGCCCAGCCCCGAGCTGGGGTCTGAATGTACAGCAACCCAAGCTCCTCCCTTCACAACCCCTGCCTTCTGCAGACACCTACTCTGACCACCTCTCTCTGCACATCACCACTGTGCTGTCCATCCCATGAACCAGAAAGGCTACCTCTTCTCTCCTGGGCTTCCTACTATTTTCAACTAGTGGTGGCTGCTAAGATTTTTGAAGCCAAATTAATTCTTGCCAATTCACACAGTGGCCTCTAATCACCACAGGCCTGTGGGGCTGGGATTACTGGACGAAGGTCACAAATGAGGAGACCGAGGCACAGAAGGGTTAAATGACTTACCCAAGGTCATATGGCCATGAGGTCTGAGGTCCAGACACTGAGTTTTCACCTCTGCCTGTCTTGCACCGAGTGGCTGGCACATGCTTAGTCTACAGTCACCCAAGGGGACCCCCTGCTGCTGGTCAAACAGGAAGTGGGAGGGTGAGCTACTCGGAAGAAGAGAGCCCCAAATTCCCTGCCCCCCATGACTGCCACTGACATCCTCCTGGCCCAAGACCACCATGGCCATGCAGCCTGGGGAGCCTTGAGAGGCTGGGAAGGCCAGGCTCAGGGTCCAACCTCTCCAGGAGCCCTAAGCAGCCATTTCCCTAAGAAGTCTCCCATGCCCCAGAGGCTCGGCCGGCACAGAGCCTGGGTCTTCTCTACTGCAGACAACACAGCCTCCTCCAGGCCGGGGAGGACCCTCTCTGCACAGCCGCCTGCCCCTCCACTCCCCAGTGCGCAGAATGACCGAGGCAGGGTGGCTTACCTACAAAAGAAAAAAGAAAAAAAAAAAAACGTCTCCTCAGAGGACTTCCCAAGATCTAAGCTGAGGAGTGAATAATGAGATGATAGGAGACAGACAGCACATGAGGGCTGGAGACAGAATTGCAGGTAGGGGAGCCCGGCTGACGGTTCCAAGGGCAAGCAGAAAGCAAGGAGGTGGCAGGAGGTGGCCCCTGAGGGCCCCGCAGCCCCCAGCACACCAGGGAGCGGCGCGCCTACAGGACTGAACAGCGCCAGAGGGCGTGTGCGTGAGCCCCTCTGTGCTCACACAGCACGGTCCACAGCACACGGACAGCAGGTGGCAGGGTCTCCATGGAAGCAGAGACCAAGAAAGACACGGCGGAGCCTGGAGTAGGAGCTGGGAGGCAGAGAGAGAAGAGGGGCGCCAGGCAGTCCCACTTCCTAGGCCCAGCCCCATCTCTACACTCACCACGAGCTACCGAAATGTCCGTTCCTCTCTCCACCTCCCACAGACGCAGTCTGGCTTTTGTCACCCTTGTCCAATGCCTGGCAGGAGCGGGTGCTCAAAGGCACACACTCTAGTCTGAAGGCGCCCTGGTCGGACAGTGGGTAAGCAGTTTTACTAACCAAAAGGTCAGTGGTTTGAGCCCACCAGATGGGGCAGGCAGTCTGCTTCTGTAAAGTCGACAGCCTTGGAAACCCTGTGGGGCAGCTCTGTTCTGCTTAAAGGGCTATGAGTCACTGGGCTTTTAAAATATGAATCATTCCACATTCCTTCCTCTATCTCCACCCCCGCCCTGTTTAAAACCACCCAGTGGTTTCCCACTGCACACAAGAATTCAGCAGGGCCTTAACGGAGGGGCCACAGAAGGTGTCTGTGACCAGAATTCAAAAGCTCATGGATGGGAAAAATGCAAAACACACACGCACATGCACACATACATGTATATATACACAGGCACACACATACATGCATATACCCACACACACACGCATGCCCACATATGCACACACATAGAAGCATACACACACATACATGTATACACACATAGGCACATACACACACAGACTCACACACACACCCCTTTGTTTCCATTCACCCCTAAATGAATCTAGCATTTCTTTCAGTGGCTGGTGTAGAGAGAACGTCACAGACGTGTACGAGCAGTGCCAGCCTTTTGCCACCAAAAGGAACTGGCGATGTTTTCGTGTCATGTTGCAGTTGCTGCAGATGGAGCAACCCAGCCTTTATGCTCAACCATCCCTTTGACACCATACCAGCTCTGACACAGACCTGCGTAAAGCAGTCATAAATGGTGCACGCCTTACCCCATCACGAATTTGCTTTTATCAATATTTTTATAGCTATCTATCAATTTAATTGCTTTTCATTTTAATCTTTTCAATGCCATGCATTTGCATAACACCAGACTGACAAAGGCCTCCGGGACACAAAGAGGTAAGAGCCCTGCTGGACTGTTTGGGCCGACGGACAGCCGTGCCAGGAGGCCTGGGCTGGAAACTGCCGTGGAAGTGAGTGTGCAGTAACTCTGGGCTGTTCGTTCTCTGTTCCTGTTGCCTCGTCCGCGAAGTGGTGATAATGGGTTCACCCCACCAGGTCACTGTGAGTGCTTAGAGCAACACCCACCCCCAGACACGTCTGAGTCCTAACCCCGGAAACTGTAACGTGCTGCCTTCACGCCCACAGAGGCTTTGCAGAGGGGAGCCTGAGCTGGGGACATGGCTCTGGACTGTGCAGGAGGGCCCAGGTAACCACGAGGGTCCTTGTAAGGGGCAGAGAGGAGGGTCTGAGCCAGAGAAGGAGAGGTGATGATGGAAGCAGGGGCTGGAGCGGTGGTGTGACAGCCAGAAGGAGGTCACAACCAAGAAGTGCAGGGGCCTCCACAAGCCGGAGAAGGCGAGGACCAGATTCTGCCCTGGGGCCCCCCAAAGCAGCCAGCCCTGCAGACACCGGGAGTTTATGGCCATAAAAACCCACTGCCCTCAAATCCATTTCAACACATAGCACCCTGTAGGCAAACCGCCTCACAGCGCTTCCAAACACAAACAGCAAACCAAACACACTACCATGGAGTCGGACCCAGCTCACAGCAACCCCTCCTTGGGTTTCCAAGGCGGTATCTCTACGGAAGTAGATTGCCCGACCTTCCTTCCGAGGAGTGGCTGGTGGGTTTGAACCGCTGACATTTTGGTTAGCAGCTGAAAGCTTTAACCACTGCACCACCAGAGCTCCTTTTTAGTGCCCTATGGCACATTTTTCACTTCCGCCCTCCAGAACTGTAAGATTTGAGTCTGTTGATTTAAACCACTAAGTTGGTTATAATTTGTTACAGCAGCCGTGGGACGCTCACAGACACAGAGAACGGTGGCTGGGCCCTGGGACCTCAGCAAACGTTTCTGTTCTGACCAAGGTCGCCCCACCCACCCCTGCCTGTCTCTCCAAGCCCCCCCCCCACCGTCACCCCTCTCCCCTTCCTCCCTCCGTTCCCAGCCACCCTGGCCTTCTCCATCCCTCAAGCGCACCAAGCCGCCTCCTGCTCAGACACACACCACACTCTCCGCGCGGGGAGTGCTCTCCGGCCACACCTTTCTACAGCATGACTCTCTTCGCATTTAGTCCACAAAGAGAATGCCAGCTCGTTAGAAACGGCCTTCGTGATCTCAAGGACACTGCCCACCACCTTTCCTAACACTCAGACTGAGTTTCTCTACGGCGCCCACTGTCATCTGAAATGACTGGAGTGTAGGACTTGTCATTGGGTTTGTGGGCACCCTCCCCTCGAATGTAAGCACCATGGGGGCTGGGACGCTGCCTGCCTTATGTGCCCCGTTGTCCCAATGACTACAATGGCACCCGGCCCGCAGTTATCACCCCAACATTGTTTGAAATAATAAAAGCCTTTGTGCCGGGTCTTACCCTGAGGTTTCCAGTCAAATTGGCTCAGAAGGAAGACTGTAACGTTCTCTTCTCCTACGTTGGGTCTGTGGTCCCAGTTGCCTAGAAACTCACTGAGCGTGTTCGTTTTGTGATTCCAACCTTTTTGAAAGATAATGTGTTTTTTATCTGCATGTGCATAGCTGGGCTTTTTGGTTTTAAGAACTGTAGTTGAATGGTGGGCTGCAGCCATAAATGCCACGCCACCCACGGAAAGAAATCGCTGAACACAAAGCTCTGTAATTGGACAGAAAACTGAAGAGAAGTGAAAGGGAGAGAGAGGCACTGTGGAGAGGAAAAAAGGGGAACTCATGCTCTCAGGAAAAAAGAAAAGAAAGAGGAAAAGAAAAAAATGGGCACATTAGTTGGCATTTCCCAACCAAGGAGCAGGCAGCGGGCTGGGAGAGATCGTGAAGACGAGGTGTGAGACACTATTGTCCTGCATGGCACACTCCTCTTTGGAGCCTGCCCTGTTCAGGTGGGATCTCAGAAGCTTTGAACTGCCGTGCTGCTCTCCTAGAAATGGAAACAGTAGACCCACATGGCTGCCAAGGCTGGTGAGTTCAAGGCCAAAATTCCCATCAGTTCACTATTCTCCCTTTCCAATCACCAAAAAGTGATGAAGCCAGGGCACAGTGTGTGGCAAAGGTCTTGTCAATAAAAGTGTATCCCCGGAGGTAGGAACAATACCCCTAAAGCCCAGTAACCACAAAGGAATAACCCCCACTCACACCTGCTCCTTATACACTTTACTTACTGTTGTTGTCAGGTACCATGGTCAATTCCAATTCAGCGACTCCACTTACAACAGAGTAGAATGGTCCTTGGTCTTTGCATCCTCACAACAGTAGGTGTGTTTGGGTTCCCTGTTGTACCCACTGTGTCAATCCATCTCCTTGAAGGTCTCCCTCTTTCTCTCTGACCCTCCACTTTACCAAGCACGATGCCTTTCTCCAGGGATAACATGCCCAAAGTGAGATGAAGGCGCCCTACCCTTGCTTCTAAGGAGCATTCTGGCTGTACTTCTCATAGACCTGTTCATTCTTCTGGCAGTCCACAGTGTATTCAATATTCTTCACCAACACCGTAATTCAAATGCATCCATTCTTCTTCAGGCTTCTATTTTTGTTGTCTGGTTTTTGCATGCATATGAGGTGACTGAAAATATCATGGCTTGGGTCAGGTTCACCTTAGTCCTCAAAGTGTTATCTTAGTTTTTTTAAACTGTAAATATATCTGCTGCAGCAGATTTGCCGGTGCATTATCTGTATATCTATATATCTATCTATATCCATATCTATATCTATAGATAGATAGATAGATAGATAGATAATTTCTTAATGATTGCGTCCACGACTGTTGACTGTGGATCCAAGTAGAATGAAATCCTTGGCAATTTCAATATTTTCTATATTTATTATGATGTCACTTATTGGTCCAGTTGTGAGGATTTTTGTTTTCTTTATGTTGAGGTATAATCCACACTGAAGGCTGTAGTCTTTGATCTTCATCAGGAAGTGCTTCAAGTCCTCTTCACGTTTACCAAGCAAGGTTGCGTCATCTGCATATCACAGGTTGTTAATGAGTCTTCTTCCAATCTTGATGCCATGCTCTTCTTCATACAGTCCAGCTTCTTGGATTATGTGGTCAGCATACAGATTGAGTAGTATGGTGGAAGGATACAATCCTGATGCACACCTTTCATGATCTTAAACCCTGCAGTATCCTCTTATTCTGTTCAAATAACAACTCCCTGGTCTATGTACAGGTTCCTCATGAACACAGTTAAGTGTTTTAAGTGTTCTGGAATTCCCATTCTTCTGAATGTTATCCATAATTTGTTATGATTCCATAGTTGAATGCTCTTGCATAGTTAATAAAGCACAAAAAAAAAAAAAAAAAAAAAAAAAAACCAAACTCACTGTCATCAAGTCAAGTCCAACTCATAGCAACCCCCCTTGGTTTTCTAAGGTGGTAAACTTTTATGGAAGCAGATTGCCCAGTCTCCCTTCCATGGAGTGGCTGGTGAGTTTGAACCATCAACCTTCTGGTTAGCAGTCAAATGCCTTAGGCACTACACCACCAGAACTCCTTCAATAAAGCACAGGTCAACCTCTTTCTGGTATTCTCTGCTTTCAGCCAAGAGCCATTTGATGTCAGCTACGCTATCCCTCAGTCCACATCTTCTTCTGAATCTGGCTCAGCAGTTCCGTCAATTTACAACTTCAGCCATTTTTGAAGTATCTTCAGCAAAATTTTGCTTACATGTAGTATAAGTGACTTTGCAGATTACAGGATGCTAAAACTGAAGTCCAGGCCAAGAATACACTCTGAGTATTGCCACCACTCATCTTTGCCATCAAAGCATTCAAGCAGCCATAGACAATTCATAACCCATGGACATGGCAGTGTCCCAAGAAAAATTTATTTACCAAAATAGGCAGCATGCTGGATTTGGCCCAGGGAGCTGCACTTTGCCAACCATTGAAAGGAAGATTGGGCAATCTACTTCCATAGAGATACCACCTCAGAAACCCAAGGAGAGGTTGCTATGAGTCAAAATTGACTCGACGACAGTGAGAGTTTTGGGCTATGTTCATGTCCTTGTCCCTGATTTCTGGTGAGTAAAAACACACATCACTGCACAGGATGGGTGCCTGCTGACCAGAGGAGGGTTCGAGACCCTCCTTTCAAATCCCACCTCCACTGGCATCAGGAGGCTGCAGAACCCACAGTGAACTGAGTGCTGTGGGTTAAACAGAGAACAAAGCTTGCTAGGATGTTGAGTGGCGATCACGCAGCAGCCACCTGACTTGGGCTGGTCTGGAAGAACACCCAGGGGAAAGGAGTGCAGGATAGCATCCATCTTTCCTGAAAGCCACCCCTTCACAGAATCCCTTCCCAATGAGTGTGACTCCCCAACAAAGCAAAATCCAGATCACTGCTGAAGGGGACCCTCCATAGCCCTAACCTTCAAGAACTAAATGACCTCGGTACAATGCCGTTGAGTCAACCCTGGCTCATGGTGGCCCCAGGTGTGTCGGAGTGGACCTCTGCTCCACAGGGTTTTCAGTGGCTGGTTTTCAGAAGCTGACTGCCAGGGCCCTCCTCCAAGGCCTCTCTGGGTAGACACGGATCTCCAACCTTCTGGTAAGTGGCTGAGTGTGTCAACTCTTTGCATTCCCCAGGGCCTCCATGAATCTGGTAGCTTGGATGGCTACCAGATAGCCGGTAGCTTGCCTCAAGGATGGCAGATTCTAGGGTGGAAGACAGATGATGAACCCGTAGTCTCAAACAGGGATAAGATCTCTGAAGAGCATAAAACAGGGGAACAAGGTGGATAGTGATGGAGAAGGAGGAGATGGAGGGTCTGTTTCAACCAAGGACATCAGGGAAGGCTCTGGAAAGGCTGAGCAGAATCCTGATGAAGAGGAGGAGGATCCAGACATGAGAGATGTAGAGAAGTGTGCTTCAGACAAAGAGCCAAGTACAAGGACCTGGGGTGTAGAATGCATTGTAGGGTATTGGGTTCTCACTGGCAAGGATCTGGACCATGGTGTCCAGCCTGAGTGGTAGGTGATACAAACCCCCAACTGCCCTAGAGCATCTGGGTGTGGAGCCCACACTTTGATCCCAAGCATAAGGTCAAATCAGAGCAGAGCATATCTGCACATTTCCTGGGTGTGACAAA
>NW_006921635.1:324897-333113 GCF_000298275.1 Orycteropus afer afer
AACGGCCTCCTCACCCAACTCTTACCCCAGATACCTCTCATGACACCATCTTCACTCAGTGCAGCTCTGGGCCCTGATGTGCATGTAGATTAAGGCAACAGAGAACAAGGGCTCCCCAGGAAACAGTTCAGCAATATCCACGAATGAAAAGGATTCACACAGTAGACCTAGGTAACCCAAGGAGCCATCATGCACAGCACGTACAGGAAATGGACGTAAGTGCATTTGCCTTGTTTCAACAACATGTGTCAGATACGTGTGAAACAACAGATTATAACATGTTCCATGTTTCTTCACATCTTAAGAGTGTGTAAGACAACTGCTTGGCGACACTCTTTGTGAAGCCCCAACTTCTTACCATCGCAAGAGGGACGATGCCCACAAAGGTGGTCTGGCTGACGAAGATCTCAGACACGACCAGCTCACTCATGGAGTCCTCCACCGGGTACTCCACCTGCCAGGTGATCTGCTGGGCCCCAGCCAGGCCACTACTGTTGTCAACTCCAAAGTCCACTTGCAAGATCTCATAGAAGGAGCCATTGGTCCTGAAAAACAAACACATTAAAGAGCAATTGAAAACCTGAGGCTCAGCAGAACGTCAAGACCATGGTCAACCATCACACTCCTCTCTGCCAACCAGAGAATCACTGCCGAGTTCAACAAGGTGCACGGCACCGCAGATTGAGCTCTCCTCACAGCTAGCCGCTGGGGCTGACACCTCCAAATGACTGGCTGGCCGGCCTAGCTACTCTGTGAAAACAGACTGCTCTCCATGGAATGAGACAGGATCTCATCTCTGCCCACCACACACAGCTCTCCCCTCCCAGCCCATGAGTGCACATGCCATAGTCCAAGCCCCCACCCTGGGAATGTCTGCAGACCATCCCACCTGCTTCACTGTGACTCCAGTTGTGAGAATTCTGGCCATGTCTACTCCTACTTAGCTGGGTATCTACAGACCAGTAGCTCACAGTGAGTGCTGGGATCTGGGGAGAAGAGTGGTGACGTCATGGGCTTATGGGAGCATGAGACCAAGAATCTATGAGCACCACATCTGCATGAACTCACAGGGTGACAAAGAAGAATGTGTGCTTGGGGAAGGGGAGGGGGGCGAAAACAAGTGAAAAAGACAGGTGTGACTGTCAGCATCTCTATGTGGAGGGGCTCTGGTCATTGAGATGACCTGGACATCGTGAGCTGACTATTGCATTGACCGGGGAGAGTTTAAAAAGGCTTCCGGCACTGATTTGCACCCGACCCCAGCTCTGTAAGCCAGTTTGCATAAACCTGAGTCCAGCTGTTCCTGGATCCCAGGAGTATGTCAGTGATGATCATGCCTGATCTGTAAGGTGGGTCACTCACACGGACCACCGTGGCTGCTGTACAGGGAGGGTCACTCACACCATACAGAGTGGGTTGCTCACACGGGCCACCGTGGCTGTTCTGCAGGGTGGGTCACTCACACGGACCATCACAGCTGCTATACAGGGTTGGTCGCTCATACAGGTCACCACGGCTGTTGTACAGGGAGAGTCACTCACATGGACCATCACAGCTGTTCGGCAAGGGGTGTGACTCACACAGACCATCACAGCTGCTATATGGGGTGGGCTGCTCACACAGATAGTCACAGCTATCTGGCATGGCACGTCACTCATATGAATGACCATGACTGTCGTATGGGGTGTGTTGTTCACAGTGACAATCACAGCTGTTGCAGGGCATGGGCCTTACATGGACCATCATGGCTGTTGTGTGGGGTGTCGCTCACAGTGAGGATCCCAACTGCTGTACAGCAGGCAAAGAAAGCATTGAAAATTTTCATCTGCTCTTCAGCAAGTTATGTCATTTACACAGATTATTTATCTCCCCATGAACCCCTAAATGTTTCTGAGCTACCAGATTAAGATAGTGACGCCTTCCCTACATGCTTTTGTCTGGAAATGGGGCGGGAGGGGCAGCCCTGATCCCTGTGCCTGGCTTTTCTGAAGTGCCTTTTTTTCCAGGCATTAACTTAAAAGATGACCAAAAAACAAGGTAAATACTGAGTGATGCCAAGAGTGGACAAATGCCCAGAACAGGATTGGCTGGCTACTCATTAAATAACAGTATGACACTGAACTTCCGATTCCCCTCTAGATGACTAACCTCACAGGGACAAAGACACGTCTGTACTGTGTCTTGCTCTGTCTGCGGCAGCTGGCACGGGGCCTGGCAAATTGTAGGAATTCAACTGGTATTTGTTGAATTCATTGAACATACTCAAAAGACCCAGCAGGGCACCCTGTAAAACTCTGAGCAATGTCATTTGCATTCTGGGAGACAAGGAGCTACCCGGCTTGAGTCTTGAGCCATGTTCTCATGCCTGGCTGGAAAATATGTTGACACACTCTTTGCTTTCAGAAGACACATCTATCTCCACAGCTAGAATGTAAGTTCTTCAAAGGCCAAACCTGCGATGACACCCAAGTCACTCCCAGGACTTACTACATCACTTCGCAGCATAGCATCTTTCTCAGTAACATTTACTGAGCATCCAATGTGTGTCAAGGGAGACATGGTGGTTCAGGGGGAGAATTTTCACCTTCCATGCAGGAGACCTGGGTGTGATTCCTGGCCATGAACCTCACGTGCAGTCACCACCCATCTGTCACTGGAGGCCTGTGTGCTTCTGTGATGCTGAACAGATTGGAGAGAAGTTTCCAGACTAAGATGGACTAGAAATGAAGGTCTGGTGGTTTACCTCCAAAAAAACAGCCACTGGAAACCCCGTGGACCACAACTGTCAGCTATGCACGGGGTCACCATAAGTGGAGGGCCAACTGGACATCACCTCACAACAACTGTGTGCCAGGTGCTAGGAATTCAGACATAAACAACCAAAAGGGGCCCCTGGCTTCCTCTCAAAAAACTCACTGCCATGGAGTTGAACCCGACTCATAGTGACCCCTCCTTGGGTTTCTGAGGCAGTATCTCTACGGAGGGAGCTCTGGTAGCATAGTGCCTAAGGCACTTGACTGCTAACCAGAAGGCTGGTGGTTCAAACCCACCAGCCACTCCTCGGAAGGAAGGTTGGACAATCCTACTTCTGTAGTGATACTGCCTCGGAAACCCAAGGAGGGGTCGCTATGAGTTGGGGCCCACTCGAGGGCAAATAACAACAACAACATCTCTATGGAAGTAGATTGCCCAGTCTTCCTTCCAAGGAGTGGCTGATGGGTTTGAACCACCAGCCTCCTGGTTCGCAGTCAAATGCCTTAGGCACTATGCCACCAGAGCTCCTCCTAGGCAGGGAGATAACTGTGTAAGGTGAAGCCAAGTAAGGATCAAGGCGATAATAAAAATGAGATGTTGCTGCTCGTTGTTCTCCAGTATCGTTGAGTTGGTTCTAACTCACAGTGACCCCATGGACAACAGAACAAAACACGGCCTGGTCCTGTGCCATGCTAACTACCATGGCCATGTTGGAGTCCACTGTTGCAGTCCCTGTGTCAATCCAACTTGTTAAAGATCTTTTTTATTTTATTTTTTTTGCTAACTCTCTACCAAGCATGACATCCTTCTCCAGGGACTGGTCCCTTCTGATAATATGTCTGAAGATTGTGAGGCAAAAGTCTCGTCATCCTCCCTTCTAGGAGCTTCTATCTGTACTTCTTCCAAGACAGATTTGTCTATTCTTCTGGAAGTTCACAGTACATTCGACATTTTTTCGCCAACACTATAATTCAAAGGCATCAATTCTTTGGTCTTTCTTATTCACTGTCCAGCTTTCATATGTATATGAGGTGACTGAAAAATACCATGGCTTAGGTCAGGTGCACCTTAGTCCTCAAAGTGACATCTTTGCTCTTTAACACTTAAAAGAGGTCTTGTGCAGAATATCTGCCCAGTGCAATACGACAGCTGATTTCTTGACTGCTGCTTCCATGGGCAATGACTGTGGATCCAAGTAAAATTAAACCTTGACAACCTCAATCATTTCTGCATTTATCATGATGTTACTTATTGTTCCAGTTGTTTTCTTCATGTTGAATTGTTTTCCAAAGGCTATAGACTGTGGTCTTCATCATCATCAGTAAATGCTTCAAGCCCTCTTCACTTTCAGCACAAGGTTATGTCATCTGCATGTCACAGGTTGTTAATGAGTCTTCCTCCAATCCTGACACTGAGTTCTTCTTCATATAGTCCAGCTTCTCAGATCATTTGCTCTGCATACAGATTGGATAAATATGGTGAAAGAATACAATCCCAACACACATCTTTCCTGATTTTGAACCAAGCAGTATCTCCTTGTTCTGTTTGAATGACTGCCTCTTGGTCTTTGCACAAGTTCCTCATGAGAACAATCAAGTGTGCTGGAATCCCCATTCTGCACAATGTTATCCATAATTTGTTATGATCCACACAGTTGAATGCCTCTGCATAGTCAATACAACACAGATAAACCTCTTTCTGGGATTCTTTGCCTTGAGCCAAGATCCATCTGACAACAGCTATGATATCCCTTGTTCCACGTCCTCTTCTGAATCCGGCTTGAACCTCTGGAAGTTCTCTGTCAATATACTGCTGCAACCATTTTATTTTTTAAGAAATTATCTTCAGCAAAATAGTACTTGTGTGTGACATTAATGTTGTTCAATAATTTCTGCATTCAGTTGGATCACCTTCCTTTGGAATGGGCACAAATATTGATCTCTTCCAGTCAGTTGACTAGATAGCTGTTTTCCAAATTTCTGGGCATACACAAATGAGTGATTCCAGCATTGCATCTGTTTGTTGAAACATCTCAATTGGTATCCCATCAATGCCTAGAGCCTTATTTTTTGCTACTGCCTTCTGGTTATCTTGGACTTCTTCCTTCAATATCGTTGGTTCATATGCTTCTTTCAGAAATGGCTGGATGTCGACCAATTCTTTTCGGTGTAGTGATTCTGTATATTCCTTCCATCTTTTTTTGATGCTTCCTGCATCGTTCACTATTTTGCCCACAGAATCCTTCAATACTGCAATTCAAGGCTTTAATTTTTCTTTAGTTCTTTCAGCTTGAGAAATCGCAAGTGTGTTCTTCCCTTTTGTTCTTCTAATTCCAGGTCTTTGTATGTTTATTATAATACTCTATCTTCTCAAGTCCTCCTTTGAAATCTTCTGTTCAGGTCTTTTATTTCATCATTTCTTCCACTCACTTTAGCTACCCTCTGTTCACAGACAAGTGTCAGAGTCTTTTCTGCTACCCACTTTGGTCTTTTCTTTCTTTTCTGCTTTTTCAATGACCTTTCACTTTCTTCATGTATAATGTCCTTGATGTCTTCCCACACAGCTCATCTGGTCTTTGGTCATTGGTGTTCGAGGCATTAAATGTACTCTTGAGATGGTCTATAAATTAAAGTAAGGTCATATTTTGGCTGTTGTTTTCATTTTTTTCTCCTTCAACTTGAACTTGCATATGAGCAACTGATGATCTGTTCTGCAGTTGGGCCCTGGCCTTGTTCTGACTGATGGCATCAAGCTTCTCCAGCATCTCTTTCCATGGATGGAGTCGGTTTGATTCCTGTGTATTCCATCTGGTAAAGTCCACATGTATAGTCACCATTTACGTAGTTGAAGAAAGGTATTTCCAACGAATAAGCCATCAGTCTTGCATAACTCCATCATGCGATCTCACAGCATCGTTTCTGTCACCAAGGCCATATTTTGTAACTACTGATTCTGCTTTGTTTCCAACTTTGGCACCCAATCACCAGTAATTTTCAATGCATCTTGTATGTATAATTGATTGATTTCTGACAGCAGATGTTGGTAAAAGTCTTCAATTTCTTCATCTTTGGCATTAGTGGTTGGTGCGTAAAATTGTCAACATACTGCAATAGTCATATTAACTGGTCTTCCTTATAAGCATATGGATATTATTATCCTATCACTGACAGCACTGTACTTCAGGATAGATCTTGAAATGTTCGTTTTGACTATCAATGCAACGTCATTCTTCTTCAGTTTACCATTCCCAGCACAGTAGACCACACAATTGTCCTAACGAACAGTACCAGTCTACCACTTGTCTGAGAGCGTGCTGCACTATGGCGGCTCCTGTATTGCTGCAATGCTGGAAGCTATGCCACTGGTACCTTACATACCATCAGGGCCACCCACAGAGAGCTTCCAGCCTAAGAGAGACTGGGAAGAAGGACCTGGAAAATGATGTGCAAAAAAAATTTGCCAGCGAAAACCTTATGAACAGCAGCAGAACACTATCTGGTAGAGTAACTGAGGATGAGCACCCTAGGTTGGAAGGCAGTGAAAATACAACTGCGAAGAGTCACGCCTTCAAAGTCAAGTCAACTTTATAGACGTGGGTAGAGTAAAGCTCTCAGGACCTGCATTTGCTGCTGTGGCATGAGAAGAAACAGCTGCAATCATTTGTTAATAATAGGAACATGGAATGTACTACGTATGAATCTAGGAAAAAGAAAATAGGAGGATGTCACCTTGGACTAAGGTGCACATGACTGAAGCCATGGCTTTTTCAATCATCTTGCATGCATGTGAAAGCTGGAGAATGAATAAGGAAGACTGAAGAAGAATTGATGCTTTGAATTATAGTGTTGGTAACAAATATCGAACATGCCCTGGAGTCAGAGACAGGTTATCTAGTAAGCAAGGTAAACAAGGGCATGCTTACTAATCTGTAGCGAACAGTTTCACATGTTTTTCCCCATCAAAGATGTGGTGAAACTGTTCGCTACAGATTAGTAAATAAGCACAAATAAGCTTGTGCTTACCTCCCTTACTGAGTACTCCAACCCTCTCAGGGATTGTAAACTTGAAAAGGGGCTTTGATTCTGTAGGGAGGTGCTGTGGGGTTGGGAGAGAGACAGACGGCAGCCATATCTAGAGGCAGAATCTCTGATGTGGTGAAAAATGTGAAATTGTTCACAACTGATTAGTTAGTAAGCACAAGTAAGCCCATGCTTACCTTAACTATTGGGTAATCTGACACTACATGGACTAACAGAAGAACAAACCAATCTGTCTTAGAAGAAGTACTCCTTCCAAAATGCTCCTTAGAAGGGAGGGTGGTGAGACTGCATCTCATGTACTTTAGTCACCTTGTCAGAAGGAACAAGTCTGCGGAGAAGGAGGTCATGCTGCCTAAAGGAGAAAGTCAGCAAAAAAAAAGCCCACTCTCACTGAGACAGACGGACGGACGCAGTGGACGGGCGCAGCAGCTGCAGCGATGGGCTCAAGCACAGCGACAACTGTGAGGACCGTGCAGCAGCGAGTGGGCTTTCGTTCTGTCGGACACGGGGTCGCTATGAGTTGGAACTAGTTCAATGTCACCTGACAACAATCGTGCTTGTGGGGTGATAAAATGTTCCAAAGTTAGATAGTGTCAATGATTCCATAACTTTGTGTGTATACTAAAAACTCTCAATTGTACACCTAAGAGGCACGAATTTTATGTTATGTGAATTATATCTCAATTTTTCAAAATGAAAAAAAGAAGAAGAATGAAGGTGTGGTAGATTAAAGTACCCACAAAGATATACTGAGGCCCTCATCCCTGCTGTAGTGCGTATGGTCTTGGTTAGGGAGTCGGGGTTTTCTTCAAAGATAACTCAGGTGACCTGGCAAAGTCATCCCAAAGCATGGTGGGTCCTAATCCAATCTCTTCTGAGTGGCTTCTTACAAAAGAGAAGGACAGATGGACAATCAGAGTCCCACATGAGGAAGACAGCAAGAAAAGAACCATCTCCAAGCCAAAGAACACCGAGAACAGCAGGGCTACCAGGACGGACTTTCCTCCAGACCCCAGAGAGAGGGTGTCACCCTCTGACGCTCGGAATTTGGAATTCTAGCCTCCAGAGCTTTGAGTAAAATAATGCGTGATCTTTAAAACCACCCGCCATGCGGTATTTCATTATGACAGCCCTAAGAAACTAAGACAGGGAAGGTCAAGGTGCACAAGGTTATGCACTATGTAATAGTTTTTATTCAAACGGTACATGCACACGCACTGGAAGAAAGGACCCCCGGTGGTGCAGTGCTTACCGTGCTTGGCTGCTAGCTGAAAGGTCAGCAGTTTGACTCCACTGGCTGCTACACAGGACAAAGATGTGGCAGTCAGCTTCTGTCAAAATTTATACCCTTGGAAACCCTGCGGAGCAGTTCTTCTCTGTCCTCTAGGGGCGCTGTGAGTTGGGATTGGCAGTGGGTTTGGT